>NC_056726.1:1906886389-1906976389 GCF_019279795.1 Protopterus annectens
AACAGTACATCTGGAGAAAACATACCTGTTGATTATGTGTATTTATTATTGATGCAGATAGGGGTTGGGGAGAGAGAGTGAAGTCAATTAACAACTGTATGGGCTTCAATATTTCACAACTATACTGATCATTACTCTATTTATTACTCTCCAGGTCTGACCTCACTTTACATCTTCCTATGGCCTGGGGTTGGACAGTGGAAGTGTTGTACACAGTGTATTTGTAAAGCCTTCTTACAGCTACTACAAACATTTCCTTACCTGGCAGACCTGTGGAGGAAATTTCTTTTAACACTACCTGACAGTTTCTACACATATTCACATATTCAGGGTTACATATGTGACACTGAAAGGGGTGCCATGCACTCATGCTGTGTGGGTGTGCTACTGACATAATCCATCTGAATTTCTATCTGTCTCCCTGGTTATTGGCAGCAGTGACTACTAGCCGTGATAGCATGACACTTGAGAGACATTTATCTGACAAAGTGCTTGGCGTATGTACTTATCATGCTGTCATTTGCAGGCATGGGGTTGGACAGTGGAAGTGTTGTACAGTGTTTTAGTAAAGGTGTTTTACAGCTACTACAAACATTTCCTTACCTGGCAGACCTGTGGAGCAAATTTCTGTTAACACTACCTGACAGTTTCTACACATATTCACATATTCTTGGGTGAAAATATGCATACAGCTTACCACCACTACCGAGATTAGAACCATGTGTGTTTGTGCAAAAAGGTACATCAAGTTTGTGTTTCATCGCTATGAGCTACCAAGGAACTACTGTCTGTTTCTTGACTGTTTTCTACCTAATACTCTCTGGTTTGGACAATCTAACCTTGTAATTCTGACATTCATACATGGCAGATAGTTCTTGTCCTGTGTATAAAAACTTTGGGTAATACAATCTGGAAAGGACTGGTTAACACACGGCAATGCTGCCCGGGTACAGTAAAATACTTTACACATTACTATTCAGAGTTCAGATCTTGGTGCATGGAACCTTTCATGTGGTTTTATATCCTGTTTTACAGTTCCGCAATCTTTCTCAAATGAGTCTCATTTAATTCATGCTGTCAGAGCCATAGTTGCTATGCATAACCTGTACACATTTATATTCCTACCACAACATACCACAGTAAACACAACAGTCTGGTGTTTGTAATTTTTTTAAAGGGTACTCACACTTTTATTAATGGGTCTCCTGTACATCATTATTAGTCTAGCTAACGTCATTTATTCATTACACACAGTTCACACTTTACCTACTGGCAGTAGACAATCTACACCTTTGCATTATCTTGCCTAAATACTGCAAGCTAGATTTGTACTCACCAGCCTCCCAGTGCATCCTTAACAACCTGTTGGCATGGGCATCCATGTTCATAGCCCTTTCATCTGCAGTTATATGGGAGATAAACAAACAATTTTGAATACCTGTCAATCACATACTTATTCTGGACTTTGGTAGACAATAATTGATACTGATACTTACACACTTCTGGGACATTCTGTGCCCATGTGTCTTGGGTCCACTGGTCCAAGAGTTCCCTCTTCCTATGCTTGAGGTCAGCAAAATGGTGCCGGACCTGATTAGCAGTTCAAGGGATGCCAGTAGCACTGATGAGATCACATGTGAGATGGTCCCAGGCCTCTGCTTTATATTGTGAGCACTGATACTGGCCCTACAACAGTCTCTCCTCATGGTCTTTCAATAGGAGTCCAACCATGACCCTGGACACCTGGATGCCCCAGCACTGTGCCTGATAGTGCACACACTCACCTTCACCAGCCGTAGTGCCTGCAAAGATTGCTACAACTGGTTATGCCTGTATTCACACCTGTTCCATTTAAATAGTGCTATATTCCCTCCCTTTGCTGTCACTGGACCATTTTGAAAAGGTTAAGCTCCGCTAAGCAGTGCGCAAATCCACTGACCTGGTTTTAACACTGTTTAAAGGAAAAGTTGTTGAGCATTGTTTAACTGTGTGCAGATCAACTTAGCTGAGCTACCAGTTACTTAGCAATCATGTCTTAGCAATGGTTACACTTGCTAAGCATAGCTGAGCATGGCTAACCATTGTTCACTTTTAATGTTTTAATATATCAGAGGAGTTCTTTAATTTATTAAGTGTATATCATACACTTTACATGACATCCAACAATGTGCTTTCCTTACATTGGCAAGGGATGTGACTATACTGTATTGGGCACTTGTGTGTACATGGGTAGTTTCACATGTTATATGCACTCACACTTACATTGTACATCAGCTACACTACCCTGTTTGGCAAAAAAACAGTTGCTACATAATTTAAGTTTACAAAAATAATTTTAACACTACTTTCCCATAGAAAAATAAGTTGTTTGCATTGGTACTCAAACTGTGAACACCTCCCTGTAAATCCATTACACTAACCACTACACTATCTCAGCTTGGAAATTTTGCCTGTATATTTTTATTTATCTCCTATAGGATGTTTAAGCTATGGTAAGAGGAAGGCCATAATGCACACACCTGCTTAGCTACACTTAAACATTCCTTAGCCTAGAAAAGCTATACTATTATCATTATATTATTATGTTATATAAGTGAGTCTTGTGGTGTTCTGACAAGTCATTCAGGACTGAAATTGGGAAATAATGGCATTAATTTGGCTTTCAGGCTATTATCCTTTGGGGACTCCTGTTAATACATACTCTGTTTCCTCTCAACTTTCTAAGTGTGTGAGTACAATTTTTCAGAGGTGTCCCTATTTTATTGCCCCCCCCCCCCATTATTTGTGCTTTTGTCCACAATGACTGCTGTCAGGGAATATTGGCATACATTTGCTTTCAGACTTCTATCCTTCAGTAATTCATGTTAATGGATGACCTGTTTTTTATCAACTTTCTAAGTTTGTGGGGCAATATGTATGTTGTGTCCCTTTTGATGGATTTATCCCCATTACTTGTGCATTTGCACACATTTCCTGCTTTAGCAGGTTGCAGGTGTCATACGGCACTTTTACAATGCAGGGGCTGTGTCACAGAACCTGTCACACAGCCCCTTCATTGCTTTCCTGATGCCGTGTTTATTTCAGTGTCTGTGGACACTGAAATGGTCATTTATTTCTGGCATAATATTAGAGTAATTCTCTAATATTATATCAGATGCTATTAGAAAGTGCTGTATAGCACTTTCTGAGTGCAGGGAGTGTGTTCAATGTCCGTGCACTACTTGAACATGCCCCCTGCACTCGTTCACGGTTCGAGTCCATATAAGTTGAACAGCAGTGTGCCTTCATGAATATGCAAGGCCCACTGCTGTGTTACACGGATACAAACCACTCCTTACAAGAATAGTGCTAGTCTTGCATGGAGTTTATTGAACCCCAGGGAATGTATTTCACAAAATGTCATTTTTTTGTCTTTAAATGTACTTACCTAATCTCTGGAACTTTTCTTACTGGACTTCTGCTGAAAATGGGTTAAATTCCTGTCAGAACTTTGAACTACTGTAATGGTATCAGATCTGTGTTTTCATTTGTCACTTGCCTGCTTTGATTGCTATTGTATTACTGTTTGTGTTGTAGATGTATATAAAACACATGCATGTCTAAGACATGCATCAGTATAATATATCCCTATCTGTGGTTGTACACTGATAAATGTTAAAAATTGTCCCTTCTAGCTTTGCATGACACTGCTGATTTAAGGTTCATGCTTTGTTTATAATGGGTGGAAGGGAGGATACAGCACTACAGTCAGGCATCACACAAATACATTCCCTGTATATACATGTCATACTCGATAACTGCACTGTATGCGAATGGCACCTAATGAATCCACTGTCCTTGACGACTATTATCTCAAGTCTGCATGTTATCAATATTAATGTCACATTTACTCCCCTTTCTTACAATATTGCTTTGTGTCCCTCTCACATGCATTGTTAGTATGTCTGTTTTTAAGTTATGTACATGGGTAAACAGTTGCAAACAAGATTATTTATTATTACCATCAATAGAAATGTTGTTCTATGGAAAAAATGTTTCTTTATGGCATCATCACATTTGAAAACATTAACTGAGTAAATTTTTTCCATTTTCCTCCCGTCAAAATTATCCCTTCAATGTTCACATTATATTCTGTGTACATCTTTCCAGTTTTATTTTCCCTGCATCTAATGTCTTATAATCCACTTGACCCTACCTTATATATGCTGTCATGCTGTCTGAATATGCTTGTAAAATACTTTTGAGTGCAGGCAATTAATGTTTATATTGTGTTCTTTTGATCCTAGCATTACTTCATGGCCCCCAACACACTGCTGACCTCAAAACAGTACTTAAAAACATGTGAGTGCAATGAGCAGCATGCATATTCAATTAGTGCTGCTGCTCATTGCACTAACACACTACGATAGTGTAGGCTTTGGGTGAAACTTAGACAATTGTTAAGGAATCCCAGGAAACATAGCTCACTAAATACTTTTTAAATTCCTTGCCTGTACTTTGCCAGTTTTAAAGATGTAGATGGGTCAATTAGATTTCAAATCAAAACCCTGATAACAATAAAATTATGCTTTTTTTGCCACACAAGAACCACTGGCACTACCACTACCCACTCTTTCAATATCTCCTCTACAAACAATACAATTATTTCTCCAGTAAGCCAAACTAAATTTTTAGGTGTGACTATTGTTAACAACCTGAAATTCAATATCCACATCGCTCTAACATTAAATAAAATTCATAAAAAATGGGTTCCCTCTATAGAAATAAACAGTTTCTAACAGACAACACAACAGCCACGATTGTCAGAACTCGTCTTTTTTCCACTCTTCTCTATGCCTCCCCAGTTCTTACAATCTAAAAAAATCAAATTTAAGTAAGCTTTAAATCTGCTCCAATAAACTTGCTAAGCTTACCACAGAATCAACTTATAGGTCACATCATTGCCTAGCTTTTAGACAGCTCTATTGGTCAGAACTACTCAACCTCTTAACATTCTATCAACTGACCATGGCACATCAAACACTTAAAGATCCAGAAAATACCACTGCCTTTGCTAACCTCTTACTACTATATACAACTACTCATGAATCAAACTCACAAACAAATCATTGCTGATGATATCAAAAGTTAATATCTCTGCTGGTGAGTCCCTCTACTTAAATTATATAGCTAAAATCTGGAATTTCTTACCCTCCAAGATTAAAACAATCAGCTGCACCGCAAGCTTCAAAAAGAACCTAAAGTCCTATTTAACCAACTCATGGATATGCCCCTGTAAAAATCCTGATTAAGAACTAGTCAGCTCTCTCAAAAAGCCATGTTCTTTAAATTCTAGCCACCCGAAGCAGTGTAACCACTATTCTAAAACTCATAAAATATCTCTTTTTCTTTTTCTCTTCGCTACTCTCTATTACCTGAAAAATACCTTTAATTTTTGCATTCATATGCTGCTGATAATCCTCACAACTTTCTTCATATGTTGTTTAAATAACAAATGTATGAAAATGATATACTATGCTCAACTCTATCGCAAACGTATCACTGTGATCATATTGTTTATTCTATTTGCATATTGTGAATTATATTGCTGTATGTTATCTGTGTATCTAACACACTATGCATATCTCTGTTGCCTCAAATGTACCACTATGAACATATTCCTCTGGATTATCTATAGCTTCCATGGAGTGCAAGCAGGCAATATGTCTGCCGTGCGATTCAGGAACAGCCTGCAGGGGCGTGCAAGAACGCTCCTGCACTAATCCTACACGGACTAAGCCCTTGTATGCAATTCACCCCATTTGCAGGAGAAATCCATGCAAATGAGGTGATTTTGCAATCCAGGAAGCTTGCAACCGTCCATGCAGGACTAGTGCTATCTGCAGAAATGTACTCGGTTAGTAACTGAGTAGATTTCTGCAAAATCCAAAAAGGTTCTGCTATCTGCAGAAATGTACTGTTAGTAATCGAGTACATTTCTGCAAAATTCAAAAAGGAACTGTGACAGCTCCAAATAAAGGCTGCATATCATGTAGTAAGCATGCCAATGGCCAAGTATAAGGCCACTGGCATTGCAAACATTAAAAAAAAACACGAAAATCATCTTTAATTTTTTTAGCCGATCCTGGCTGTTTAAGCGTAGAGCAGCGGCGTGCAAATGGGATCAGGGGGAAAAATAACAAAATTAACCTAAATTAAGCATTCTAACTTAAATCAGTATTCTGCCATGGAAGTCAATGGTAGGCAGAAGACAACATGGCCAGTGAGTAGTGGTTGCTAAGAGGGAGGTTCAATGTGAGACATGTAACTATGCATTAGCAGGCAATCCTATGCAAATGAGGGAAAGGATAGTGAATCCCAGTTTTCCCCAGCATGTGATTCAGGTCCCAACAGTGTAAAAGTAGGAATAGCTTGGTGCATGCCTGGGAGTTAGGTGACATCATGCGGGTGAGTGTCAGGCATACTGTAAGTGGATTGGAGCCCTGTGGATTGGGTTTGCTCCTAGCTTAGCACAGCTAAGCTAGGGTGTGTGTCTAAACCTGTCTAGCACTCTTTATAAAGCCTAAGTGGGTGTGTGCACTGCGCACCGGGTTTTACAGGAAGAAAAAAGAAGCTAAACCAGGAAATAGCAGCAGTGTGCACATCTGAGCACTGTTTGTGCGGTGCATACCCGGGCTTAAACAGGAAAGCAATGGGAAGGGAAAGCAGCAGTAGGAAGGTAATCAAGGAGAACTACCTTAGCTGGCAGGTGAAGTGTATCAGAATCAGCCAATTATGCAGGCAGCAGACTATCCCAACCCAGAACAATAATATAAACTATGTAAACACCTTCCCCTCTGGTTTTTCCCACACTCTACACCACCAGTGTAAACAAGTGGGGAACTTTTAACACCCACAATAGCAAAATGATAGGGGCTGCAATAGCTATCATGCAACAACTTGTGGAAGAGGCTGAGGGTGGTGAGGATGTGAATGCAGTTGACCAACCAACAGTGAGGAGACGGAGAACAGTGTACTGACCCAGGGTAACCTACCAGGGGCTACATGAGCTGGAGATAGTGGAGCACTATATAGTGGACAGGGACCTCCTCCAGCAAATTGCTTAGCTGTGCCGGCCATGCCTGACACACAGAACTAACAGAGTGGAACCCATGCCAGTGGATACCAAGGTATGTGTAGGCCTACAAATACTAGCTACAGGTGCCTTTCAAAGGCCAACTGGGGATATGATGGGGATTTCACAGGCATCAGCATCCAGGGTACTCCACCAGCTCCTGGATGCCATGTCAGCACATGTCAGTGAGCATGTATATTTCCCCAACACCTGTGAGGTGTTGGCCAGCAATATGCAACTGTTCCACCAAATAGCAGAATACCCTGAGGTAGTGGGTGCTATAGACTGCATGTACATACGCATCAAAGCACTACCCAAGCAGGGCAGGGTCTACATCAACCACAAGGGCTTCCCCTCCATCATCTGCCAGGTCATGTGTGATGCCCAGGGCATAAAATGAATGTGTGTGCTGGCTGCCCTGAAAGCTGTCATGATTCCCACATCTGGCATCTGACACAGCTGTACTAGAGATTTGCCAATGCGGACATCCCTGACGGTCACCTATTGGGTGATGCTGGATGCACACTGGAGCCGTGGCTGATGACACCCATCAAAAATGCACACACACCTGAACAAGACCTCCATAATGAGGCACAGACCAAAATTATAGTAGAGCGTGTGTTTGGGATGCTCAAGTCATGGTTCCAGTGCATGGACACATCCGGTGGAGCCTTGCCATACTCACCAACTACATGTATCCAAATTGTCCTTGTATGTGCCATGCTACACAATACGATCCTGTGGAAACAGCTGCATCAGGAACTGCACGGGGCAGGGCCACACAGCCCCCACCATTGCCAAGGCCTGCACAGGCACAGAGTGACTTGGAGGAGGAACAACCTGAGCCTGACCCAGTAGGCAGAAGGAGGCTTGCCCAGTATGCCCTGGCCTTGGCAAAGAGGCAATGCATAGCACATACACTGACACAGGAGGGACCCAGGGAATAACACCTCTCTCTGACTCCCACATACAGTAAAAGGGATGCCAAGCATTACACTACCTGTGCTTAACCATGTGTAGGGAGTGTACTATGTGCATCTGACATAGGCAGCCCAGCATCACCACCCTCAATACTGGGACACCCACAAGGTAAGTGACTCACACATGCCAGTCGGGGGGGGTCCACATACCCAACAATAGTCACAGCCAGCAGGACAGGAGTAGACAAACACAAACAAAGGCTGTGCAATGGCCTCTGAATGAGGCCTATGGGTAACCACCCCCCCCAGGCCTACACAGACAGACTACAGCAGGTCAGGCAGTGGGATGTCAATTCTGAAGGGTAGGAAGTCAGAAACTAATATGTAGGTAATTAAAAGCTAAGATCTGTAGTACACTAGTATGCCTCTAGTCAGCATGATAGGTAAGACTACAGAATGAAATGGAGTACCCGACATACCAGTACAGTCCTACCAAATGTGTACAAGTGTCAGGTGTGCCCTCCCCCATCCTAAGTTGACATTTAGTAATAGTCAGGTGTGCCCCCCCCAATCCTGTGTAAAAAAGTAGAAATAGTCAGGTGCCCCCCCCCCCACTATGCAGAAATGTAGTAACAGTCAATGGCAAATGATCAACGGATACCCTGCAGAGACAGCATGCTACCTGTAGGTGTACAACACAAAGGTCAGCACTGCAATACAAACTACCTGGACTCGATCCACACATTCAGTACAGACTGCCATACAGGGCATGCTCCATGAAGGCAATGTCAGTCAACAACACACTGAAAGGTCATACTGGGCATGCTCACATACTTAAACGCATGAAGGCCCTGTGCAAACACCAGTGGGCCAGGCATAACTGGCAGTCGCAGATGTTAGTGCAGACACTCCTCAGTATGCAACACACATGCTTTGCACACACAGTGGACAGGAATACAGACATATATCTAAGGACATCACACTATAATAAGCCAAAGGTAGACATACATAGATTTGTGGAAGAGGGTGACTGTGACAAGGAGCCATCCAGGCCTGTCCCACCCAGCACACAGCCAAAGGGCCACAGCCACATAAGGGTCAGATGTCACTCACTGCACATACTAGCCACGGTATTTGTCAGCATTACAGAGTATGTGATGCACGTGCCAGCTGTGCAACATGACTGTACAAGGAAGTAGTCATCTAGCAGCTGCATACACGTACCTGTGAAATATGACCCAGGTTGTACTCAAATGTGGTGTGTCAACCCCTAGATGAATGGGTTATGGCCCATGCGCACACACCGCCATCCCCATAGCCCCACTATGACAAGCATGCTGAGGTCATCCACTGGGAAATACACCTTTAGGAGACTTTTAGCCCAGTAATCTCCATGGTACATCCCATGACTCCGTACTGCTGTAGTGTGATAAACTAGTTAGGTAGGAGTTCTAACCCAAGCCTTGGCAACTGTGTGTGTGTGTGTGTGTGTGTGTGTGTGTGTGTGTGTGTGTGTGTGTGTGTGTGTGTGTGTGTGTGTGTGTGTCTGATTGTGTAGAAAGCAATGCTTTTTAGGAGAGCCACACCCCCTACAATTTAAATGCTCTACTTAGGTAAGGCTGCTGATGTCATCCACCTAGAAATACACCTCTGAGATACTGCTATAGTGTGATTTAGACTTCTGGTAGGGTTCTATTCCCTACCCATGGCAGTTCTGGATGTTTTGTGTGTGTTTCAATGTCTGTGTAGGGAGCAATGCATTTTAGGCTAGTCACACTCATTACATTTCAAATGCCCTACTTTGGCAATCCTGCTGATGTCATTCATTGTGAAATACACCTTTGGGGAAGGAGTTCTCCAGTAATCCCTGTGGTCTGTCCTATAACAGCTCCATGCTGTAGTGTGATATAGACCTCTGTTAGGGGTTCTATACCCACACGTGTTGGTTGCGGATGTTTTTTGTGTGCGTGTGTGTCTGTCACTGTCTTTGTAGGGAGCAATGTATTTTAGTCAAGCCACACTCACTACAGTTCGAATGTCCTACTTTGGCAGTCCTGCTGATGTCATCCAATGTGATATACACCTTTGAGGAAGGAGTACTCCAGTAATCTCCATGGGATGCACTATAACTGCATAGTGCTGTAGTGTAATAAACTAATTAGGTAGGGGTTCTACTCCCAGACATGACAGGTGTGTGTGTGTGTGTGTGTGTGTGTGTGTGTGTGTGTGTGTGTATGTGTGTGTGTTTCTAACTCGTATCCTGTGTGAGTGTGTGACATCTGGGCCCAATGTGGAGCGGGTTTTGCAAATGTCTTATAGGCTGGCCTTAGTATATATCACAATGTGCGCCATACAGAGATAACAGATTTGAAATAGCCGAAAGGCTGGGTTGCAAATCCATACCCATACATGTGACATCAAAACCAGGCAATCACAGTTAGCAACCCCAGTATTACCCACAGTACACTCTCAACCCATGTCTCATACACACATGCCTAGGCAACAGCCAATATGTGGGTAGTACACTGCATATTGGCCACTGATAGTAATTATGGAGTGGTTGCAGTGGGTTACAGAGGGCATGGCACCCTGTCCATCTGCCCAGTAGGCACGCACATGCAGACAATGCATCTTACCCATGTTCCCCATGTTCCCCACTGGACACCTGCAACATCTGTGGTGCCACCACTTGTGACCCACAAAGGACATACCATGCCTGAAAACATGCTCTATATGGAGAGATGCCACTGACACCAGGGAATGCTTTTAGCATGCTAACAATGTAGGTGCAGGGTAAAACTGCTTTCCATTATCAGTTCCCACCTCAGGTGGCCAAGACTGGCACATCTGATGATAATCTGTGTACAAAACATGGTCCAGACACCCCAGGTACAGTTCCACATGTCACTGTACATGCATGTGGGAGATGTGCACATCCCAGACACCGTCCATGTCATGGACTAAGGAACACATACATGGCAAGCAATGCACAGCATTGGCCACATGCAGTAGTCACCCAGGTGATTGGATGGTGGTTACAATACCCACCTGTATGGGCAAATGCAGAGACTACAGCCCTGAGCCACAATGCAGACCATTGTCTTGTGGCCTGATGCCAAGGTATACCCATCACCTAGCCTTGAATAGCTGTCTGGCACAGTCGACCAACACACCCGTGCAAAAGTGCACCCATGCATGTCAGTACTGGCGCCCTGTGTGTTTGTTGTATGATGCGTATGATCACATATCACATCCATGCTCATTACAACCCCCACTGGCATACTGAAGCATGCTGCCTGATGTCAGACACCTTCCCATACCTTTGCCCATATAACCTCCATATGACCCATGTGGTGCATGTGTTACCTGCGCAGTAATGTGTTGGGGCAATCTCACTAGTGATGAGTTGTAGTCCTGGCCCTGCCAATTGTGTCAATGTGTGTGTGCTCCTGTGATAGTGTGGCTGTGTTGATGCTGGCACCTGTTCATGCAGACAGCCACGTGTACTTCACCTACAGTATAGCTACTATATCCCTGTTGCAGATGTCACTCACCATCACATATATGTTCTGAGGGCTCCACAGCAGGTAACCTATGTGGTGCATACAATAAGTGCACTGTGATAGCACTACATAGTTGTCAGGGGTTTGATACCCTGTGCTGGTAGGTGTATGACACAAACATGCTTAAGTTTTACTCTCCCACCCCTCCCTGACTTGTCTTTGCCTCTGTCTGCCTCTCTCACTCCCTCACTGGTGGATGTGGATACCTACATCTGCTTTGCTTAGGCAGCAGCACGTGTATTTTAGGTAATGCTCATAATCAGCTGATGGACTCTGCATGAAATGCAGCCCTCCCCTAGCTGATTGCATGTGGAACAGCTGTGGTAACATTCCCATAGCCAATTGCATGGAAACACACTCCAATATCTAGGAACATCACGTTAGTGATGGGCCGTTTCATTCTCTGCGAGCAGGAACTCAATCTATTATTTGGCAAACAGTATCTCAGATGGATTGGGGATTTACCTCTGACAACATGCAGTGTGGAAACAGGCCAACACACAGGAGGGGGATGTGCCTGACCTGACTACAGACTGTAAGTGCTGCTACACTGCATTGGGACTAATGTTGGTTTGACAGGGTGTGTGCGGATATGGCTGTCCTACATGTATTAATATCTGCAAAGTCAGTTCTATGTTTATGAGGACTCCCCATCTGTTGGGTCATCTGCAGACTGGGCAGTGTGTTGTGCCTTGGTTTCATGCATTACCCACAGAGCATGTATCTGTGAACTGCAGAAGGTAGTGTGAGGACTGCAGTCTGTAGATGGTGAAAGCTGTGACAGTTACTGACTTCATATCCATCATAGGACATATGTTGTGACAAACCCTGTTACAACAGTAAATGTATGATGTTATCACAGCAACATGTCGATATTGGCCCTGTGTATGTGCTTACAGACACAACTCTGTCAACCTTTGTACATATGTCATGCATTAAGAGGTGCATATGTGCTGTACACCATAATTAGTGTCATCATATCTGATAACATGCCAGTGAGATATCAAATTGCTATGTTATGTACAGTAGGGGTTATATTCGATAACATAACCTGGACATTCTGTGGTTGTTTGCACAGTACTGAGGTCTGTGTACTTGTAGTGAATGTTGACAGTGTGTGTGTGTTGTTAATATGTACCTTGGCTTGTGTACAGACTGTGGTAGATGTCATTGTCCTAGGTCCCATCCTATCTGATGATACATGCTGCTCCACTGTATGTTATCATATTGGCTTATATGTTTGTAGGGCCATACACACACATATTCCATACCACAGACAGGCATCAGACCACACTATGTAGTGTCCCAGTATATGTAGGGTTTGTGTGTAAGTGGCACATATGGGGATGGTGTTGAACAGATAGTCCATATGCTGTAATATTATGCTAGCTTACCATATGTGGTTGTGGCTGTGTTCATATTGGTTGTGGTTATGCACTTTCACACAGGTGTATCATACCCTGTGCTGTGACATGCCTGTAGAGCCTGCTATATATGCAGGTACATGTGCATTCCCCCATAGGAGATGTAGGCCAGTGTTGATCCAGTCTGCCTGCAGCCTGCACAGTGCTTTGTTACATGCTTAGCAGCTTAGTGTACCTACCCAGTGTGATGTCATGTCCAGATACTTGCCAGATGTACTGCTGCTGGGCCTCCCTTAACAGTCATGTATGTCAGACAGAGCAGTGGGATGCTGTACAGATGTATGTCAATATCTAGTGGGTAGTATGTGACCATGGCACCTCTTTACCAGCAGTTATTATGTGTCAGGACAGACAGGGGTGTGTGAATGCATAACCTATGGGGGTGAATGTATACCAGTCATTATGTCCTATACCCATCTACATGGCTGTTAACATCCATATTGTCAGGCTTGGTCCACATGTTCTGCACTAGGGCGTTCTGTGTATACCTCCAGACTGAACAGAGTGTGTTAGAATGTCCACATCTATTGGCCAATATATCTGCTGTAGTCCGCAGGAGCATTTTGTACTTGCAGCGGTACTGTACTATGATGTCCTTAGGATATCTGTCAGTAGCCAATGGCGCACATGTGAAAAGCAGATGTGACCTCCCACACACATCATGTCTGTGAAGACAATCCTCATTACAGTAGCAATAGTCTGCTAATATATCTGCTATACATGCCTGACATCCCCTTCCACTACGAAGTTGGGACTATAGGGGCTGAGGTAGGGCTACACCCCATGTTCAGGACATATGGTGAATATATATGTATATATGATTAACCAGATATCTATATAGATAATTACACATGTACATATCAATATATATACATATATATAGAGATGGGTGTGTGTATGCACATAGATATGCAAATACACACCCAGATATATACATATACAGAGCATTATATACAGATAGAGATACATATGCACATATACGTAAACCACGCTGCCATGGCTGCCAGCAGTCCACTGCTGTTGTATCCCCCACACATATAGTGGGGCTGAGGCCATATATGTGTGTGGGCTTCACCTACACAATACATGTGTGCCCATATGCACTCCAGAGGCCAGTGTATGTAACAGTGGTATACGGCCCTGTATTATTGAGTCTGGGGGGATGCACCATACATAACCTAGGCTGTTACAAAATGTGGGGGTATCAGGGCTGAACTGCCTTAAGGTATCTGGATGTACAGTTCCATACATGTCACCTATCTTGACATTACTTACATAAAGTGGGTTACTGCAGGCCTACTGCCTCCTGCCTCCTGCCATACAGACTGTTCTGTTTGCCACTGTGCCTGTGATGGTGTCAGTTATGCCGTGTTATGTAACAGTTACATCCCATTTGGTCAACTGAAGTCTTTTCCACCTAGTGATTGTGTACAGAGTGTAGATAGAGGCTGCTGGACTATACACCTGCATCACTTACTGTTGATTGTGTGGTATCCTGTGGCCCAGTCTGCCTTTACTATTGCACAATTTGAAGGGCTTGGCCTGGACAGCAACAGTTGTGGACCTTTCCAGACAAATGTATTAGTATAACAGTTTCACAGTTGCATTCATTTGTTGATATGGATGTCAGAGTCTGAACAACTATATGACATGGCATATAACTCAGTGATAGTACACAAATAAAGGTATTACATGTTTGCAAACCTGTGTGTGGTGTTTTATCCTATGACCTCTCTGTGAGTATATGTTGCAGGCAGCAATTGTCATTTGTATGGGTGGCTCATCCAGTGTCCAGTTGTTAGGGTGTTAACTGTAGGCATAGTGGCTGTTCCATATTGTGTGCACCTACTACATAAGTATCTTACTGTACATATCTCTGCATGTGTATGTGTAGTCACATATATATCTATATATATGTATATCTCTCTCTCTCTCTCTCTCTATATATATATATATATATATATATATATATATATATATATATATATATATCTGTATCTGCATATATGTGTCTGTGTATATCTATCCTGGGGATGTTGATAGCTTCCACATTGTACATTTCCTATGGGAGCCAGACTGTACTGCATGATATGTTACCAATAGCAGCCTGACATCATACAGTTGGGATGCAGTACTGTTAACATCTTGTGCCCATGTCGTGTCAGGATCTGGTTATGGAATCTGCAACACTTGGTAGTGTATTGCAGGGCAGACGTGTTTGGCTGTGGGTGGGTGGGTATACCTATTCGTACAAGACGTATATTGTTTGTGGCCTCTCAACGCCATTAATGTTGCATGTGGACATTTATGATTTTGTTAATTTCCCATTGATATCTACACATGTATGTCCTTATATACCTATATATATATATATATATATATATATATATATATATATATATATACATATACATATATATATATATCTATATATATATATATATATATATATATATATATATATATATATATATATATATATATATATATATATATATATATATATATATATATATATATATATATATATATATATATATATATATATATATATATATATATATATATATATATATATATATATATATATATATATATATATGCGGCCACGGTGGTGCAGCGGTTAGCATTGCTGCCTCACAGCAAGAGGTTCTACGGTTTGATTCTTGGCTGGGGTGCCTTCTGTGCAGAATCTACATGTCCTCCCTGTGGTCACGTGGGTTTCCTTTGGGTACTCCGGTTTCCTCCCATATCCCAAAGACATGCTATAGGTGGATTGGACACTCTAAATTGGACCTAGCCATGAGCGTCTGCATGTGTGTGCCTTCTGTGGAAGGTTGGGCACTGGGCTGGCAACTTGACACTGTAAAACTCTACTGCCAATCATGAGTGGACAGGTGATCTGCTGTGGTGACCCCTAACCGGGAAAAGAAGAAGAAGATATATATATATCTATATATATATATATATATATATATATCTATATATATATATATATATATATATATATATATATATATATATATATATATCTCCTTACATATATATAACTATGTCTGTATATACCTACATAGATATATATCTGCTTACATATACGTAGCTTGTTGTGTATATGTAGACATATAGGTGTATACATATATATATATATATATATATATATATATACATATATTAATATGTTGTATCTGTTTAGATATTAATATATTTACACACACACATACATCTAGATGTTGGTATACATTCTCTGTACTGTTGCATGACTGGGCTGGATAATATGTTTCTGAAAACATCAGATTTATGTATATCTGGTATAGCTTAGTTGTAAATCACTTTATCTATTATGTGCAGGGTCCTGGGTTCGAGCCTTGCAGAGGCTGTTTATTTTGTTGCTGGGCAGAACATGGTCCGTTGGATACAGAGTGATTAAGGTACTTTAATAAGTGGGTTTGCATGGGTTTACGTGGATATACACACTGCTAACTTCTGGTTACAGTTTCTTATACTCAGTTAGCTTCTAAATTGCTTAATCTGTGTAGGCAGTGCTTACCCCCATGCAAACAGGTTTAGACCCGCTTACTGCTGCTTAAAAGTGCTTACTCCCACTTATCCCCATGCTAATTTCTTTAAAAGAAAAGAAAAATGGGTTGATAGGAAAGTGGTGAAAAAGGGGCACAAAGAGGGAAAGACAGTATTTAAAATAGCTGGGGATGTGCAGGAAGGGTGTAAGGAAGGTCCATAGCTGCCCATTTCTTGTACAGCAGCAGCTGTGCATATACACTGAATTAGGAGGTAGATTTGAACACTCAAACCTCTGGAAGAGGGGTGAGGACAACAATAATAAGTTGTGATGCCAATTAGACCGGATTACATGTCCAGTGGACACATGTGCAAAATTGACAGCTATGTATGGGGCAAGATTTTTTTGTTGGAACAGATTGCCTTTTTTTTCAGGTGAGAGTGGGATGTTGGGGAGGGGTAGTAGGTATATTTGGGGAGGTAGGTTGGGTAGGTTAACTGACTAGACACACATGATGCATACAGTGGCTGTATATAACACATGCAGGGGATAAACACCTTGATGGGGAGGGGTGCTGGAATATCAGAAGCCCACAAGCCCCATAGTGCTAACAGTGGGACTGAGGTCCTCACCCATGGGCTGTCACCACTGAGCCTTCACAGCCCTAAAGGTGAATGTGCTGGGGGCTGAGCCGCAGAGCCAGGCTGATTCTCTAATCATGACACACGGCCCTTGAGCAAGCATAGAAGATCACCAAACTGCTCGTTGATCGCTCTACGCACCATGACCCTAACCTTGCGATGGGTGACAGGTACCTGTCTGCGCCCACTCGCAGGGGGGTGAGCCCCATACACTGAGGTGGTTCTACCCAAAGCTGGTGCAGGACCTATGGACAGGGAGGTCTGGGGTTGAGCCCCAGACATGCTGGTGCCAGGTGCCTCAACCAGCTGAGGTGGGACAGGTGGGTCCGCTGGGACCGGCCTTCCCAAGGGTGCTATAGTGTTTAGATTTCATCATATATGGGTTAGTAATAGTCAACACATTCCAGGGTTAGGGATAACAGCATGCATAGATATTCCCATTAACCCAGACACCAGATATGGAACAGTTGCATAACAAACAAAACACATGCATATATGGGACCACAGTGGTAATAAGAACAGCATGCAGGTGCAATGATGGCACCATGCCAACACTGTTGGAATAATTCAATATGGCATGTGCAAGGGAACCATTAAAATATTTATCAAACAATTGGACATTATCAGAGTCAGTACATACCAGTTGGAGTGGGTATGTTGATTATTGTTGGAGGTAAGGTGGGGGGTGTCATTTAACAAGTAGTATATTCCTGTAGTTCACATTACTTTCCTAGCCAGTACCTTACAAGTCTTACTACACTACCCTATAGCCTTATTCTGGTCAGTGATATGGCCGTTGTCATCATTACACATGAACTGGTTTTACCTGCAGTATAAACCTCTTACCTGGTATACCTGTGGAGGGAATGTTTGTTAATACTGACTAACTGTTTGTACACATATGCATGGATTCCTGGTTGATGTTTTGCATTATGCTATCCAACTCTTTCTGCACAGACTCTGGCCATGTGTTGACCAGGGCATATCTATAATGTTGCCCTCTTTCATCTTTAGTGACCTGACACACACATATGCATGCTTTCCTACAGGGTTATATTATGGAGCATAGTGTGGGTGACAGTGACCAGTAATACCTTATTATTCAGAGAAACTGCAACATGCCAAATCCCCTACAATAACAGGGTGGACAGTACCAGTACAGGTTATATTGGTCTGTATTTCTCAGATCAGTGTTTGTATCCAATGTACCTGTGGGAGCAATGTTTGTTAGCACTACCTGACTATTGCCACACAAACTTCCAGATTACACATTAGTATTATGCACATATATCTCACTCTGTAACTGTACACACTCTGGTCACAGCTTGACAACATGGGAGTGTAGATAGGCCATACTTGGAATATTACTCTCCTAACAGATTCGGGGGTTGCTACAGTGATAAGTGTGTTCTCATGATGATTGACAATCACTTGTATTCCCTGTTTCTGGCTACACATCTGGGATCATCCCACAGACTTACCAGGGGGACAGGGGGACAGGCATCAAATTTGGGCACATATACTGGACATTCTGGCCTCATGTGTACAGTTGTGGGGTATGAATCTGTATGCAGTCTACTTCCACTCCCAGGATTCAGATCATGGTTGTGTCTGCTACAACTTAAACACTGTTCATCACAGTTGTATCTGCTATATTGATATTGCTGTATATCTCCAGTCTGCTTTCTGTCTTATGAATCCCCTGTGCTTATGCATTCTGATCTTCTATAACAACACTCCTATACAGAATTCCTAGACAGTTATATGTTGTAGGACAGTGTGGGTGACAGTGATGTGTAATACCTCATTATTCAGAGCAACTGCATATCATTCTTGTATTTCTGGGCACAGTGTTGGTATCTGTAGAAATAAGGTAGCTCAAAAACCACTGGAGCCGCAGTGTAAATCCTGAATGTAAGTTTATTCAATGTAACACAATACGTTTTCGTTACTGTTACAAACAGTAACTTCTTCAGAGGAATAACCAGAACCATAGTAGTGCACCAAATTTAAACTAAAGAAGGCGTGGTTACTCAAATTGGTGTGTCATAGACATAAACCATGGGTCAATTATGTAAAAGCTAGACCCCAAATAAAAGTAAAAAGACTGTAAAAATATGTAATGGCAAGAATAATTATCATATTGTAACCACGCAGTAAAAAGATTTTTATCTTAAAATCTAGATTATAATCTAAGTTAAAATGTACGAAGCAAAAATACTCCAGCGTAAACATTTTTAGTAGTTAGCTATCTTACATGTACAACAAAAAGGATTTTTTTGTAGTGTGTATGTATATACATCCTAAAAGTTGGACAAGTTAAATATGAAACATGCCAAATCAACATCCATTAATATAAAAAAAAAAAACAGTAACGAAAACGTATTGTGTTACATTGAATAAACTTACGTTCAGGATTTACACTGCGGCTCCAGTGGTTTTTGAGCTACCTTATTTCTACAGTTTGTTTTACCTTTATTGTTTTCCGTTTAACATTGTTGGTATCTGACAGACCTGTGGGAGGAATGTTTATTAGCACTACCTGAATGTTCCCACACACAGTACCAGGTTCCACACTACTATTATGGACATACATCTCACTCTGTTACTGTACACACTCTGACCACAACTTAACAATTTGGGGTGTAAATGGGACATACGTGGCTTCTTAGTCACATAAGGTATTGGGGAGTTGCTAGTGTGCCAGGTTTGTTGTCATAGATGCGTGTAGTTGCATTTTCTGTTTGCTGCCTGTACGTCTGGGATCATCCCACTGATTTCCCAGGGGGACAGGTTGATAGGCAATAGATATGGGACACTTTAATAGACATTCTGGACATATCTGTACAGTTGTGGGGTATGATTCTGTATGCAGACTACTACCACTGGCAGGATTCAAACTGTGGCTGTGTGTGCTAAAAAACAACAGTTCACATCTCAGTTGCATGTGCTATTTGGTTTTTGTTGTCTACATTTTATCCTGTTTACTGTCTGTGTGTCTCTCAGTTGTACTAAATGGCCTCTGAGGATTACACCTATCATATACAGGCATTCCTACACATTCAATTTATGGTGCATTGTGTGGGTAACTGTGCTTAATACAACAGTACTATTACATGATTGCAAATCCACATTACCATATGATACCAGAATATACACATGCAGTTTAGCAGCTATACCTGTTTTGTCAGGACATTACAATTTTATTGACATACAAACAATATGAGACTCTTCCTGCCTTAGTCTCTAGTGTATGAAGTACTTGCCTTGAACAATATAGGCTTTATACTAGCAATTCATTTACTACTACTTTTATTTTTATTTCCTATGACAGTAAAAGCATGAGTATTACTGACCTGCCTCATGTTGCAACCTGTGAAGGTGGCAGATGTGGGCCTCCTGGTTCGCGGCGCACTCCATTGCAGCTGTGGGGGGCATAACAGGAATATTTAGCCATACCTATCCATGATATATGTGAGCTGGCAAGTATTACACCCATACTGGGGTGATACTTACACATGCTTGGAACATCCCCTGATGCTCTAGCCTCTTGGAGCCACTACTCCAAGAGGTCCCCCTTCCACCGCTTCAGGTCAGCATAGTGGTGCCTGACCTGCTCACCAGTTTGAGGTATGCCAGTGGCACTGGTGAGGTCGCGGGCAAGACGGTCTCGGGCCTCCGCCTTATATTAGGAGCCCTGGTACTGGCCCTGCAGCAGTCTCTGTGCATGGTCGTTAACTAGGAGTCCTGCTCAGAAGTGCACTCCTTCTCCTTTTACTGCCATAGTGCCTGCAAGGGAAAGCTGCAACCAGTTTGGAGATGTATTCCCGCTTCTTGGGTTTAAGTAGAGCCAATTTACCACACTTTTATGTGATTGGCCGGTTGTGAAAAGGCTAAGCTATGGGCAAACCTGCTTACCTAGGGTTGGCATTGTTTAAAGAGGTATACCAGTGGGCACAATGAGTTAGCTAGTCTACACATTGCTCACACCTCCTAAGTTGACCTGTGCAATGCTTAGTGTTGCTTGCATTAGACCTTCATTATAATGCCTTTTGGGCATTGTGTTATTATTTATTACACCTTATATGTATGCATGGTATCCCTGATTGACGTGTACGTACACTCTGTGGGGTCCTTGTGTTTTATTGGGGGCTTCAACACTCTATTACAATTACAACTCACTTCTGGGCTTACTGCTGTACTCCAGTTCACATATTTATGTTATGTAGTGGGTTATGGCACATATGACTGTATACTGATGCCTTTTGCAGGTTCAGTTTGGTTATACTGAGGTGAGGACTTGCTTGCTACTACCTCATTCTTCGGCACTTCTGTGATGGCTTGGTGGATAACTACTGTGACTATTGTGTATCAGGTCTTGGGTTTGAGACCTGCATGGCTGTTTATTTTGTTGTTGTGCAGAACAAGGGCTGTTGGATACAGAGTGATAAAGGCACTTTTGAGCATTTGGAAGCATGTTTGCATGGGTTTGCTCGACAGTAATCACTGCTAACCTATGGTTAAATCTGCTTACAGAGAGTTAGCTTTAGAATTGCTTAGCCAGTGTAGGCATTGCTCACCGCCATGCAAACAGGCTTAAGCCAGCTTACTAGTGCTTGAATATGCTTACTACTGCTTAGTTGTGCTTAGACCTGCTTACTAGTGCCTTATTCGTTATGATACTGACACCTCACATGTGCATTTACTGCAGTACTCCAGTTCATAAATATATATTATGTAGTGGGTTATGCAACAAATATATTGGTCATAGCATGCTTTACCATGTAAAGTGAAATGTGCTGCAGTGGCACTCAAGCCAGGAATGCCTGCTTGTGAGGTGAATGCTCTGCCCACTACACTATTACTATGCTGTTTCAGTTGCATATATCTTCCTTGTTATCCTCTTCAGCCATTTAAGCTACATTAACAGTAGCTAAGCGATGGGCACACCCGGGCAACTACGGTTAGCTATAATCAAATTTAAAAAAAATAAAATAAAAGGGTTTCTTCATTTTATTTATATGTACTGTTGCTGTTGTACACATGGGGGACTGTTGGTGGGGATATGCGGACACCTATGAGTATTCTCGCTCATTTCTTACCCTTTCTGCTGTTCTACATTGTGGGGGCATGTTTATTCTAAGTGCTCTTCTCTCAGACACACCCCATGCACTCTTACACGCTCCATGTAAGGAGCTCGGGCAGCGTGCATCATTAATATGCATGGTGCGCTGCCGTCCTGCTCCTAAATGATCGCTTCCATGCAGGACTAAGCTAGTCCTGCATGGAAGATTAGTAAATCCAGGGGATTGTTTATTTAGTTTGTATAATGTATATTGCTACTTGTGTTTATTATCTCTGTATTTAAATATATTTTAATCATGGAGATTTTCTCCCTGGGCCTCCGCTGAAAAAGGATATCTTGTCCAGTCGGACTTTCCCAGTAAACAAATGTAAAATAAAATAAAAAAATAATAAAATAAAAATAAATAAAACATTCAGAGTTTGATAATATTTTGATTCTAGCACCTCTAGACATACTGCTCTAAACAATTTTATTTATACTGTTGTCTGTATAGAGAAATCACAATTTTTGAAAATACAGTTTTGTATATTAAAGTACGCATTCTCCACTTGTCTTTCTGTGGGTGATTTTCTTCTGAGAAAGTGCCTTATAAATCTGGCATTGCCATATCCATTTTGTATACTTTGTTTCCAGGCATAACCTACAATCACGCCATTATTATTATTATTTTTGTGTTGTTAAGAAAAAAATCAATAACATCATACAGTTATCACTGTACAATCCATTCATTTAATAGCATCCTTCTAATGCTGTACACATTCTTATATTTTTATATCATACACTATAAATTGTATATCCATACCTATTAACTGTACATATTTTCTCATAATATCCAGATTTTTGCCTCATAGTTTTGGTCTGTTTCTCATAAAATTCTGGTTTTCTGGCAAACTGCTGGTTGGTAAATCATCAAGGGTTGAAGTCAGAAAATAACAGACATTTGAGTTTCAGACTTCATACCCTTCAGTAAATTCATGCTAACGCAAAACCTATTATTTTATCAACTTTCTTGGTTTTATAGAGCAATTTTTTTAAAAAGTATCCCTATTTTTTGAGCATTTGTCCCCCCATTATTTAAAATTTTCAGGTTTTGTCCAGATTGTTTTTTTGTTAGAGGTTGACAGGTATGCGTATCACTTTTTCAATCACTGTTACTGTAATATTTTTTCCTGAATAAGTTTTCCTATAAATACAGAAGATTTCAAATTATATACAGTCCAGACATCTTTCCACAGTTTCTTCCCCCCTACCTGGCTGGACCATCAGTTTCATTTATTGCAGTTTTAGTATGTTGCACATCTAATGCAAATCTCATGGATAGTGCTCTTTCCTGTTGTTCTGTTGGCTGGGTCTGATCTTATGTACTTTTAAATCTGCCCCCTTTTAATTAATTCATCATATATTGAATGCATCCCTACCTGGTGAACCATATGCATTTATTAATTATTATTTTATTTAATTGTCTTTTTCAGCATATGTTCCTTTATGATCTCTTTTTACTACATGGATCTTCTCTATCAGATTGCTATCATGTAACTTTTCTTCTCCACTCCACCCTTAAAACCCGCACCCCACCCCCCCACAACAGCTATAGACATTATTTTCATTTTTATCTTCTCTACTTAATTTACCTTCTTCTACCCACCAGTCTTCCATATTCAGGCTTTTCTTTTTTCACTCTTTATACCTCTATTTTGTTCCGCTATAAAGTCACCAGATTGACAAACTTTTTTTCTTTTAGTCCGTTCTCCACTTAGCCCACCATGGGCTTCATTCTTCTGTATCTATTTCTGACAATTTTTTCAAGTTTTTTTTTTTTCTTCTTCTTCCTTTCTTCCTGTGAATTTCCCCTCTTCTTCTTCCATGATGTTCATTAACTTCTCTACCTCTTATATTAATTGGGTGGTCTCTTTTCATTATTAAATTCTTTCCTAATGTCATAACTATCCCTAGTGTTTCCTTCTCATCTTTTTGATCTGTACCTTCATAAATAATATGGATACTTTTGATGTTTCTTCACCACCTTTGGGAAGATCTCCCAAACTAACACCTCTAGATCTCTTGTGAATCTTTCCAGGATCTTGCAGCTCCAGATCTGTGTCTGCTCCTACTCCACTTCTCTAGCAGATTCCTTGTATTCCCTAAATGCATCTTGACTAATTGTGCAGAAGTGTAAAAATATCTATGCAAACATTTCCATTCAAAGACTCTACAGCTTCTTTCTTAAGTGACATTGCAGGAGATTTATCATCTCCTTCCACTCCATTTCCTAAGCTGGGGTACTTCCTTTGCCATTGACTTTTTTAGTCAATTCCTGACATTTCTCTGCAGCTCTACTGTCCTCATTTCCTCTTCTCTTCTTCGTATGCTCATTGATCCATAGTTAAGCAGTAGGGTGGCTGCCATTTCAGGCCATTTTAAAACTAGCCAGTTTCCCTTTTTTATGCTTGAATTAATCTATCCCATTTGGTGATAGATTGGTTTTAACCATCCCATAGTCAATCATTTTATATTGCCACTAGTGAGTAGGACATAGCATAGATAATTTGAGGGGACCCATGCATGGGATAAAGCAACTTAGGAGCTGCCTTTGTTCATTAGTAGTAAAGGGGTAGTTCTTGGTTAAAATGTCTATTACCTATCCATAGATCCAAGTTGTACTTGAATATGAACAGAGATGACCTTTGTTTTATGAGGGCGGGAAGTCTGTTTCTGAGCAGTGGTACCTCCTGCATTATACACCTGTCCCTACAAACCATTATGTTGATGTTGTAGAAGAGGTTTAGATCCCTAGACTGAGTACTTCTGATGCCATTTGACTTGGAGATGTGCAGTAAGTACATCAGTGCTAGGCTAGAGGATGCCTTTTGTGCCAGACACAGGTCACTTCTTAGCAGTCAGTAGGATACAGAGTATAGTGGCAGGGCTTTGAGATGGTCCATGTAGGACATATTGCTATGCAATGCATCCTCTTGGTAAGGTATCTTACTAAGAGGATGCAAAAGAGGAGATAAAAGAGAGACTTTGGAGTGATTAAGTATCATTTTTCTGCATTTTGTTGCTGCCTTTAGCTAATTCCACCAAAAACGCCAATTTTCTAGAGTTTCTGTGATTTAAAAAGCTTGTTTCAGCTACATATTATACTTATTTTACTGCCTGCACTTTAACAAAGTGTTTTTTGTGTTTAAATTACATGTTTAACTGTTGTAAGCTACACACTCAAGTGTGATAGCCATTTATGTGCATTTAAAGTGTTTTTTTTTATTGTATCTGCTTTATTTTCTGAAAAAAAACAAAAAAAAAATATACTTGTTTTCCTGCCTTTCTAAGCTAGTTTAGTCCAGTTTCCAGGTTAGTGCTGAATTCAGGGCTGTGTTACAAGTTTCTGTGTTTGCCCATACCTTACTTGGATAGAAGGAAGTTTCTCTGTTCACTGTGAGAGAGGGAGCTTTGAGAAGCCTATCTGTCCCTGGAGGAATGGTTTCAGCCCAGAAATTAGTACTTTATTGGCCATTTTGGGCTAATTTCTATCTCTTTCATTTCCCTGCTATAAAACCCACATTTGCAAGGTTTTTGTGCTAGTATACAGCTCAGCAAGTTCCTGCCTGGTGCCCTGTAGAGTTCTACAGCAGCAGAAAGACAAAAGAGAGACTTTGGAGTGATTAAGTATCATGTTTCTGAATTTTCTTGCTGCCTTTAGCTAATTCTGCCTAAAACACCAATTTTCTAGAGTTTCTGTGATTTAAAAGCTTGTTTCAGCTACATATTGTACTTATTTTACTGCCTGCATTTTAACAAAGTCATTTTTTCTGTTTAAATTATCTGTTTAACTGTTGTAGGCTACACACTCAAGTGTGATAGACATTTCTGTGTATTTAAAGTGTTTTTTCTGATTGTATCTGCTTTATTTTCTGAAAAACAAAAAACAAACAAAAAAACCCCCAAAAAACTTGTTTTCCCGGCTTTCTAAGCTAGTTTAGTCCAGTTGTCAGGTTAGTGCTGAATTCAGGGCTGTGTTACAAATTTCTGTGTTTGCCCATACCTTACTTGGATAGAAGGAAGCTTCTCTGTTCACTGTGGGAGAGGGAGCTTTGAGCAGCCTATCTGTCCCTGGAGGAGTGGTTTCAGCCCAGAAATTAGTAGTTTATTGGCCATTTTGGGATAACTTTTATCTCGTTCATTTTCCTGCTATAAAACCCGCATTTGCACGGTTTTGCGCACCGGGTAGCGCCGGTTAGCTAAGGTATAACTATTCCCAGCTCCACAAAGTCTACTCTTCAATTTTTCCCTTTGAACTAGACAAACTTTCAACTTAAGCACTCAAATCATTCACTTCTCATCCCGGCACTTGCCCAAAACTCATAGCAAGCACTAATAAACCTTAGCACTAGACCCCCCTTATACTGTAGAGAAGGACAAGGCTCTCTATTCAACCTTATCAGCCGATCAGTAAAACAGTTCACTGTAGCTATCCAGGCATGTCCAAAGGGCAGTTTCAGGTGTACTCTCCAGTCCAACTTGTGAATCTGGGCATTTTGAGGCAATGTTACAATTGCCTCATGTACACAGACAACCCTCTCCTCCTTCCACCAAACACTAATACATGCGAGAGATGCAGTTATACAGCCAAACTGGAGGCTAAGCTCTCTCAACCCAAGACTGGACCAGGCAGTCAAGAGGAGAAGGGAATTACTTGCATCACACCACCAGTCTCACATAGACCTATGAAACCAGCACCGGCAAAAAACACACATAAATACACAAAAACATACTTGGAGGCTCTAAATAAAAATCTGCAAAAGCAACAGAGACCTCCAAAGCAGACATCCAAGCAACCTCCACCCCTCAACACAAACCGTGACACACATGCTTCACAAAACCAGTGTGCCACACAATAACAGCCCTTAAGGTAAAATAACAAACCCAACACACTAGTAATAGGTGACTCTATTGTCAGGCACACTGATATCCCACTCACTAGGCTGAGCAAGGAGAAGGTTACTGTTAGCTACCTGTCGAGTGCCAGGATCCGCCACATAACACAAGCACTCAGGTCACTCCAGAACAAGTACTAATATGACTCTGTCATTGCCCATGTTGGTGTGAATGACCTGAGCCGTACCTCCCTGGACTACATGAAAAGAGACATGGAGGAACTCTCTGATCACATAGCCCAACCTCAAAATGCACGCACTCGAGGCACTCCTCAGTATGGAGAAAATCATATGACCCTGACCCTGAGTAGCATCCTGCCCTCACCAAGAACGAAGCTACAGTATAGAGAAAAAAATTTTCAATTTCAACAATTGGCTAAGCTTCTGGTGTCATTCAAAGGGGATCCAGTGTCTGTCAGCCTGGGGTAATATGCTCGACAAGCCACACTGCTTCGCTAGAGACAGCTTGCACCTGTCACCCTTAGGCTTTCAAATACTGGCCAAGGCTCTTGCCACCCCCATAGTTCCTTTTTTAGGCAAGGCTCAAAAGACAAACCTACTGCCGTAAATAGCACAAGTAACAAAAAAACTGAGGGTAATGCTGCTCAATGCCAGAAGTCTAAACCTCAAAATGCATGCACTCGAGTCACTCCTCAGTATGGAGAAAATCGATATATGTGCAGTAACAGAAATCTGGTTTAAGGCCCCAGAGAGCATCCCAGCATTACCAGGCTACAACTCATACCATACATTTTGGCCATGAAACCCGGACCGAAATACAAAAGGCGGGGGAGTATCCATATTCATCAAGGATACCCACACCTCCAGGTTAGAGGCACAGCACAATGGTTCAGAGATCATCCACGTGCAACTAACAATGGACAAAACTGCTATTCAAATTATAGCTTGCTACAGATCACACACCATGTCCCAGGACCCCCACTCCACATTCCTGGAAACACTGGGAAACATAAAGGTCCTATAAAACCCCATGATAATGTGTGATTTCAATTACCCAAACATTAACTGGGATAACTACTCAAGTACAAACTCCCTTGCCCAACATTTCCTAGGATTTATAAACTCAAATGCCCTGGATCAACTGGTCAACACCCCCACCAGAGGTGACAACATATTGGACCTGGTCATCACTGACATGGGTGACCAGTGTTCCACACCAGAGGTCAACCTCTTGCTGGTTAGATCTGGCCATAAACTAATCACTCTGGATATCCACATTCCGCCACCACCCCCAGTAAAAGAAACCACCGTGAAAAACTTTTCAAAAGCAAACTTCACGTTACTTAAGACCAAGGTGGGAAGTTTCAAAGCCCCCATGCTAAAGGATAACGCTGTCCAAGCTGCAAAATCTTTTACTAATATGCTCTATGGGCATCTGCAAGAATGCATGCATTGTGCTATCCCAAATAAAACCAAGACCCACTCCTCCAAGAAAAGGAAACCAGTCTGGTGAACCCCTGCCATAAACAAGCTATACAATAGAAGGAGGAAACTAGTACAGAAAAGAGTAAAATCTCAAGAAGGGAAGACATCCCTGATCAGTACCAGCAAGAAACTACATTCCCTCATAAAATCATCCAAGGCTAGCTTCGAAAGAAAAATTGCCATTGACTCAAAAGATAACCACAAGGCATTCTTTAGCTATGTCAAGAATCTAAGTGGCAATTTTCAGATCTGCTTGGATTTAGTGCAGAATGACACAAAATACACTGAACAGACCGCTATAGCCAACATCCTGGCAGACAGGTTCAGTGCAAACTTCACCCCCCTCTCACCCCCAAAAGGGCCCATAACTATACCAGAAGAATGTAGTGCCCCTGAAATCACAGACACTCAGATTAAAACATCCCTCTCCAAAGCCAAAAACACAGCATCAGTGGGACTGGACGGTGTCCCAGGCTGTGTCCTACACAAGCTCAAAGATGAACTAACCCCTCACCTTATTACACCATTTAAACTCAGCCTCTCCACAGGCTATGTACCCATAGAGTGGAGCACAGCAATGGTTATTCCACTCCACAAAGGTGGAGCCACAATGGACCCCAGGAACTATCACCCTATAAGCCTGACTAGCTTGGTCTGCAAAGCTATGGAGCGCATCATCATGGATCTCATTAACAGAGACATTGGAAACCTCCAAACACTGGATCCTACCCAGTTCGGCTTTGTTAAGGGCAGATCATGCCTCCTAAACCTGGTGGACTTATTTGAGACAGTTACCAAGGCTATAGATGAGGGAAAGGTGGTCCACACAACCTACCTAGACCTCGCAAAGGCCGTCGACACCATTCCCTACTCATGTATTATAGACAAGCTCATCAGCCTGAACATAAACCCCTATGTCACGTGATGGGTTGCCAACTGGCTCATGGACAGAACCCACATGGTAAGAGTTGCAGGAGCTAGGTCTGACTCTAAACTGGTTACAAGTGGCATTCCACAGCGCTCAGTCCTAGGACCCCTCCTGTTTGGGATATACTTCTCAGAGGTACAGGCAAGCACAGGAGGACTATGACTGACCAAGTTCGCAGACAACTTCAAACTAGGGGCTATAATTGACTCTCCGGCTGACACAGACATCCCCCAAAAGGGTCTCACTGCGACAGATACCTGGTGTCAAAACCATAGCCTCAAGCTAAATGCCAAAAAGTGCATAGTCATCCCCTTTGGAAAAAACAAAGCACCCACAAACTACCACATAGGTGGTAGCCCCCTAAATACGGAAGATGTAATAAGGGATCTGGGGACCCAAGTAGATAACCTCTGCTTTGATAATCACATTGTCAAAGTGGTTAAAAAATCCTTCTCTGTGGCCCACCTAATCACAAAAGGGTTTGCATCCAGATCGAAAGAGGTCATCGGGCCCCTCTACACATCACTCATCAGACCCATCATAGAGTACAATGCCCCATTTGGGATGTACCTTACAAGACACCTACAACAACTGGAAAGACCACAGAAGTTCCTCACCAAGAGGATCACTGGCCTCAAGCAGATGCCCTATGCAGCTCGACTGAAGAAACTCCAGCTGTACTAGGTTGCATACCGCCTACTCAGAGGTGATCTCTGCCTGACATACAAGGCGATATCCAACCCAGAATTGATGGACATGCTCCACCTAAAGAAAACCATATCCCCTCAAGCCACACTCTCTAGGGATCTAAACCTCACCACAACAATAAATAGGACGTGCTGGAGGGATAGATTTCTGTCCCAGAGACTTACCATGCTCTGGAACAAGATTCCAATCTACATTAGGCAGAGCTCCTCACTAACCCCCTTCAAGAGAAACCTTGACGAGTGGATGGGAAATGGAAAGTTTACCCCAGGGATCACTTCAATGGCTCTGCTGGATAGAGGCACAAGGAACTAATCGAATGGGGTGGTGAAAGCCAACACATTCCGGCTAGGCTTATAAATGCCTTCAGGCAGATACCCTAGTACCTACCTATGAACCTATGAAACTATCTCTGTAGCCATTCCAGTTCTTGCATGTGTCTGGACAGATATATACCAAATTGGGCATTATACTCAATGACTGGTCTAGTGAGGATTCTCAGTTCCATCTCTGGAACAAATCCTGTTGTTTTTGTATCTACACAAACCTCCCTTTCCATCCTATTCCGGCTACTTTTTACTCCCTAATATTCCCATTCCAGCCTATCTCCTAGCTGAAACTCCCATGTTATTTCCTCCCTTTCAAATTGTTATTTGGGGACAATATCTAACTCCATTTTGTTTTGCATGCTATTTCAGTACTGGGTTCTTCAGAACATGGTCAACATTTTAATACCTATTGGAATTATATCTCTCCATGTTTCCATTCTTGGTTCTTCCATCTTCAAGTAAATACTATCTGAACTTCTCTTACCCAAACCAATTGAATTTGTCTTGCCAGTGTTTTTAAAAATACAATATCTTTCCTTCTCATCCAACTTTCATCCCTGTTCCTTATCATTTGTTTCCAAATTGCACCCAATCCTCCATTCTCAGTTCTTTCTGCCAATTTTCCCTAGCCATCCTGGGCCTTTCTCCTTTCCAGATTAATTCCCTGCATATTTGTTACACAATGTTCAAAATATCTAGATCTGGGAGTGTCCAGAACACCTTTCCTACATAGACAAACTAGGAAATAATGGTCATCTTGAATGAACTGTTATAGTCAAAGCAGTGGTACAGATACTGAAGTTAGACCCATAGATTTCAGCAGAGGACTGTGACAGAGTGTCAGGAACAATATTAGGACACATTTCTATTTCAATAAGTAAAAGTTTTACTTTTTCTTTCTTTCTTTTTTTTGTTGAATCACTGAATGCAGGTTTTGTAATGTTTTACTCTGTGTATAGTAGTTATTTCTTAGTTATTGGTTTATGAAATACTGGACTGCACTAGCACCTCTTATTTTCATGAACTGGGTATGCATGAAATATTTTTAAATAATGTTACAGTTAGGTTTAGTGGGCATGTCTTGTATTTCTGCCTGACTGGTTTCAGTCCTATTAAATATGTGAACCGTTGATTTTAAGTAATATTATTATTAAAACTTACATATTTAAAAATAATTTAAATTATTTTCTTCACATTAGTATTTAACCTACTGTCATTCCTTCATAAATCAGTAACTTTTACTTGGAGAATGTAGGTGGAAAGCATTTTTATTAAGGGGCATAATGTGAGAAGTAGATACAGCACAGAAGGGTTGCATTTGTAATTATTTAACTTTTTTTTTAAGAAAAGGAAATGACAGCCTTCAAGCTTCCACTCATTTGAAGGAGAACTGAATAAGTTACAGATATCTCAACAGAGCAACATGAAAAGCCTGCCCGTCAGAAAGAGCACTGCACTGATTTAATGAAGACTTTACTGTAAGCCAAGTTGTCCGAGAGCTGATGCAGGGCAGGGTGATAATCCCCTCACCTCTGTTTAAGTGTCAGTCACTCATTCAGTGACAAATTTTTGTCAGAGGCTCAAAGGCTCAAAAGTTCACAAAGGTTCATCATGGGTACCTGTGCAGCAATAGAGCAGCGTAGCAGCAACCAGACAGGTAGATCCTAGTCCCTCACTGGTTTTTGGAATCTCACATTAAGTAGATGCTAACAATAAAAAAACAGAAAGATTAAAATGGTCATGGGGTTGTGGTGTTTTCTTGTTCGGGGTGCCACTTCTCTGGCATACACTTCAGCCAGAAAAGTTGGATATTGGTTTGTTGTATTCGGGTTTGCCTGGTCAGACCAGCTCAGATAAGTCTGTTTGTTTTTGTGATTAAATCAAAAGTAAAACGTTATTTAGTGAAAAAAAAATTAGAAATGGAGATATAGAGAGGGAGTGGTTAAGGGTAATGAATTGAGGGTAGCATTGTTTGTATTGTGGGAGGTGTTTTTTTTTTTTTTTTTTTTTTTTTTTTTTCCAGTTTGCATCTCTATCTTTCAATTGTAGTTGGGTATGACATGCCTAGATTTTCCTGGTAAATCTAGGCTTCCATCTCACTGGGGCTGTTTCTCACATATTGTTTTGTTTTTCATGGCAAAGCACTGAGGATCAGAGGCATTACATAGTGTCAGACAGTTGTGTTTTAAATTGCATATCCTTCAGTATTTTAGCAATTTTGTAAGCTTGTGTATTTTTCCTCCCCTTCTATTTTTAGGCCTGTCCAGTTTCTTGCTCTGAGAAGCTGGGAATTAGGGCATGACAATGCTGAGGAGGTCCTTAGCCACTTGTTTAACTTTTGTAGGAATTAGTAGCATGACTATTGCCACTTTCAACATGCATTGCTTTATTTAGAATTTTTGGGCTTGTGTTTTCATAGGGATGACTTATGATGACAAGTGTATGAATATGGGAATGTTTAGTTTTGCATTCTGGAATGCTGTAGCAACAGTATACCCAGAACTTCTAGGGAGCTTTAGCACCAGCTGCTGACTGTTACCATCTTTTCTAGTTTGGGAGATCATAGCCACTTGGTTGTCATTCAGCTTTAGTACTATATTATTTTTGTATATGACATGTGGTTACTAACGTTCCTTGCTTACAAAATTTAAAAGGCAGGCAGTGCTACTGATAGATAATATATTTTAAAAAATTAAATACATAAAACAGGTAGCAGTAGTTAACTCACAACACATTTGGATTGTACAGTAAAGATTTAGGTAGGGTGTATCACACCATTTTCTGGTCTTGGTTTTGTTTCAGACATAGCAAGTGTATCAGAAGTATACAACTATATCTGTATCTACATCTATATCTAAATCTATATCTATAGATACAGATACAGATATAGATAGATACAGATATAGATACAGATACAGATACAGATACAGATAGAGATACAGCTATTGATATAGATATCACTATACATTTTCCCCTACATGATTGTTGGGAGTCATGGGCACTGCCAGTTAATTTGGCAGGTCTGGTGTAGTGGACTTCTTCACAGATTTTTTTTTATCTGTCTCTGTCTCTCTTTTATTTTAGGTAATTTGCAATTACAGGTGCTTAAAGACAGATGGTACCAGATAAATCCAGAAGTCCAGGGCTTGTAGTCCGATCTGGAGGAGGCCCAGTTGCACTTACAAGGACTGTTTACCAGAAAAAGAGCCTTGTCAACTTTGGACAGGGAGCCATTACAGGGGTCCATCCCTTTGAAGAAGCCAAGGAGAAGAGTAAAAACAGACATCACAGTGGAAGGGGGAAATCTGACTATAATGGCAAAGGTCTCAGCTAAATCAGAAGATAATGATATGTGGGTGGTATCGGAACTGGGGAAAGTGATAGAGGGCAGACAGTGGACGAATACCTGGGTGACTATCAAATCCCTACCAGTTTACGGTAGGTCTGGTATATTTGACATAACTCTTGAGAAAAAAATTAGTACCATAATCAAGGAAGGGTGTACTGGCACCAGCCTCTCTACCCCCTTTACTAAATAATCATCCTGGGGATGACCTTCCAGTTTCCAGAAAGGAGATCAATGCAGATGACCTAGAAGCCAGCATCACTCAAATTTTGCTTTCCTTGGCTATTTTAAACTCATTAACTACCACTTTTCTGGGTTCCCACATTACCACTCACTTCTTGATGAACATCAAGGAGAAAATTTGCAGAGAGGACTTTGTGGATGTACTTAATTTAATTGATACCAATGGCATTCATCGCAAAATCAATACTGATAACCTTGGGGCTAAGGATCTAATGGCAGTGCTAGCAGCCATTGGTAAAAAAGCCTCAACCAAGGTAATGACCAGTAAATGGGACACATGGTGTTTAGGGTTTTGTGTTTTCTATGGGTATTAGTGTGAAAATGAATCCCAGCCAGGCATTGTCATTGCTTGCCTATTTTTCTAGTCACCATATCAAAAGGGGGGGGGTTGGTGTAGTTGTCCTACAATCAGATATTTAGAAAATCAAAGGCACTGGACAAATTGCATTGGTGGGAGTAAAGGCACTTGGGCATCAGGTTGAATGTCATGTTTGCTAAGCCCAATAACTATGAGAAATGCTCACTAGAGGTCTGAATGAGGGAAAGTTTGGTTGTGCCTTAAATAATGGCTGTTGTCTTTGGCCTTCTTGCGAATTTGCCCATTTATACTCTGCTTGCAGTAAAGGTCATCCATCAACTAGGTAATGAGCTAAGTCAGATGACCCCCACAAACATCAATTCCTCCCTGTATTGTGAGAGTAGCTCACCTTTGCAGTGGAGTAACCTGGTTAGAGGTAAACACCCTTTTTCTGGCAAGGCTAATTACAAGTGATCCATCTCCCTGACCAAACTAAATAATTTTATTCAATTGTTACTAAATTATCTTGACAGAAATTCTGCCTCATTTATTTTTGAAGGTTTTCAAAAAGAGTTTAAAATTGATTCTTTGGTACTGTTATATTCTAGACCAGTTAGGAATCTTTCATCTATCAAGAGAAATTTGAACATAGCCTCCAGCTTAATTGAAAAGGAAAGGTTAGCTGGTATGGTAATTGGTCCTTTCTCCTGTTCTCCTTGGTCTGCTTTTAAATTTTCCCCTATAGACCTAGTTCCTAAAATGCAAGAAGGGAAGTATAGGGTGATTCATTACCTTTCTCACCTGGAGGGTTTATTGTTCAGTGACTTCACTGAGAAGGATAAATCTATGGTATTCCTCCCTGGAGAAAGCAGCTGAGGTAATTATGATGTACTTGAACCTTTGGATCTGTAAGATAAGACATGCAGTCTGACTTTCATCTGCTTCCCATCAGTCAGGAGGACTGGTCCCATTAGGATTTCATTTTAATGGTAATCTCTTTATTAATACTGCAATGCTCATGGGGTGCTCAGTGGCTTGCACTACCTTTGAAGTTTTTCACACATCAGTACATTAGTGCTGGCAGCAAAGAGCACCCTGGCAATCATCAGTTCATTATCTGGATGATTTCTTGATAGAGGGGGAAGAAAAACAGGGGGCTGTTGATGGCAGTATTCAAGGGTATTTGTATTACATTGGGGGGTCCCTTCGCAGAGGATAAGTCAGAAGGGCTGACCCACATGCTGACATTCCTGGGCTTAGCAGGTGATCTTCATTTGTGGTCATTCAAGTTCCTGGAAGGTAAATTGGTGCAACTCAGACTCATAATTATGAGATTTCTTGGGACTTGTAATGCTCACATAGGAGACATTATGCAAGTTCATGATTTATTGAATTTCACCTGCAGGACCATTGTGCTGAGTAGAACTTTTTTTTCACTCTATCTCCAAATTTCTAAATGGCACTTCTGGGTGCACCTAACACTCAGAGTTAAGGATGACCTTTGAACCTTTTAATGGTGTGTCTCTTTGACAGTCACATTGGGTCTCTCCCAGTGACCTGGACCTTTTCAAAGGTGCAGAAGTGGGAATTTGCATAGCTGGTTATTTTCAAAGTAGCTTGTTTGACACTTAATGGCCTAAGACTTGGCCAGCTGAAAGGAGGAGGGACATTATTTTCATGGAAATGTTCCCAATATGGGTTGCTATGTTAGTCTGGAATCACTGGTTGCTCAATAGGTTCATAGGTTCATAGGCTGGTACTAGGCTATCGACCCTAGGACCTATACAAGCCTAGTCATAACAATTCCCTGGATATTTCTTCCAAGAATATTTACTTTCCTGGCCTCCTGTCTAGCAGGGCGACTGACGTGATCCCTGGGGTGAATTTCCTATCTCCCATTCAGTTGTCAAGGTTCCTTTTGAACAGAGCCAAAGAGGTGCTCAGCTTGACATGTACAGAGAGTCTATTCCAGAGTATGGGGAGTCTCTGGGTCAGGAACCTATCCCTCCAGCATGTTTTGTTCATTGTGATGACCAGGTTTATTTAGATTCCTGGAGCGTGTGGCTCTGAGGGATTGGGATTTCTTTAAGTGTAGCATGTCCAACAGCACTGGGTTTGAGATGGCCTTGTATGTTAAGCAGAGATCGCTTCTGAGTAGGTGATATGCAACAGAGTATAGCTGAAGTTATGGTCAGCATAGGGGATCTGCTTTAGGCCTGTGATTCTTTTAGTGAGGTATTTCTGTGGCCTTTCCATTTGTTGCAGATGTCTTGTGAGGTACATACCAAACAGGGCGTTTCACTCTATAATGGGTCTAAAGAGGGATGAGTACAGTGGGACAATGACCTCCTTTTTTCTGATTGAAAAGCTCTTAGTGATGAGGTGTGCTACATAGAAGGCTTGCATGACTGTTGTGGCTATGTGGTTATTGAAGGTGAGACCACTGTCCACTTGTGTCCCTAAGTCCCTTGTCACACTTTCAGTGTTTAGTGTACTGCCACTTATGTGCTAATTCATGGGTACATGTTTTTTCCCAAAGGGGATAACTATACATTTCTCTGCATTGAGATTGAGCCCATGGCTCTGTCACCAAGCATCTGTTTCTGTAAGGCCCTTTTGTAGAATATCCACATAATTTGGGGATTCGAGAATGGATCCCAGTTTGCAGTCATCTGCAAATTTTGTTAGCCAGAGTCCCTTAGTGCTGGCCTGTACTTCAGAGAAGTAGATGCCAAACAAGAGCAGTCCCAGGATTGAACCCTGAGGTACTCCGCTTGTCACTTGTCCGGAGCTGGATTTTGAGTTGACTACTTTTACAGTGTGGGTTCTGTCAGTAATATAGTTGGCAACCCATCGAGTGAAATAGGGATTAATGCCCAGCTTGGTAAGGTTATTGATGATTCTGGAGTGGGGGATGGGGTCAAAGGCCTTGGCGAGGTCCAGGTAGGCTGTGTGGACCACCTTACCCTCATCCACGGCTCTGGAGACTGATTTGAAGAAGTCAATCAGGTTGAGGAGACAATATTGGCCCTTTACGAAACCAAACTGGGTGGGGTCCAGTGTTTGAAGGTTGCCCATGTCTTTGTTTATAAGTTCTATGATAATGCATTCCATGGCTTTGCAGATCAGGCTTGTCAGACTGATGGGACGATAGTTCCCAGGATCCAAGGTAGATCCCCCTTGAGGAGTGGATAACTGTAGCTGTGCGCCACTCATCGGTCATGAAGCCTGAGGGGAGGCTATGATTAAACATGACACTTAGGTGAGGTGCCAGTTCATTTTGTAGTTCATGTAGTACACAGCCCGGGATGTTGTCTGGTCCCATGGATGCTATATTCTTAGCTTTGGAGAGTGTGTTTTTTTTACCTGGGTGGCCGTGAGCAGGGTTTCATTTTGCTCCAACAATCTTGCTGTAGTCCATGACCTGAACAAATGCTCTTGTAAGTCCAAATGGATCCACTCTGTCATTAGGCTGATAATTTTATTGAGCTTGGAAATTAATTTAACTTTTTCTAATGTTCATGAGTCTGGTTGTGACAATACAATAGCCGATTGCCTTTCCCATTTTCAATTCATCAGGTTTCATCAGTTGGCCAGGGATGCAGATCCAATAGGAATCTCCATTCTTATAGAAGCCTGGTGAACTGGAGCATAGCCGGTCAGCTAATGGCAAATTCTTGGCCTCTGAGTTCCAGAAATGGTCATTTGACCTCAGTTAGACCATTAAGAGCTTTATATATCATCATTTCTGAGTCATAGATCCTAGAGATTGCCTTTGGTCATTACGTTCTTGGTATACAGATGCTACAAAGGTGAGTCTCTTAGTACTCTCTGCATACACTTTGAAGCCCTAGGTTGATTAGCACGTTTCCTAGGACTTGAGGATTATTCTGGAAATGGGTGACAAGTTGGTTTTAATGTTTGTGAAAATATTTAATAAAGCGGCTTCAAAAGACCCCAGGAAGCTGAGAGGGCTCCATCTCCTTGCCATTATTGTAAAGGGTTTCTTTTTTTTCATCTGTTGATTTTCATAACTTTACAATTTGGGCAACCTTGTTCACAAGATTTAATGCTGTGGATTTTCATTCTAGTGAGTTGTTAACCTCCTTGTGCTGGGAGGATGTGGGGACTCACAGTATTTTTGTCGTGATGTGGGTTGGAGAATCTAAAGTGGACCAAACAGGCAAGGGACACCAAGTCTGTATGGACAGGCCTAAAATTTTAGTTATTTGCCTGGTCCACTGGTTTACAGTGTTGCATAATATCACCTCTGTGGCTATACTTGTAGATCCTGTATTGACTTCATCATTTGTCAGACCTTTCACTTTATAGGATGCTAAATCAACTTTAGTCAAGGCCCTTTCATGTCAAGGCATAAATCTTCATGGGTATTCTTTTCACTTTTTTAGGATAGGGCACACATCTGATCTAGCTTTGGAAGGTCATTCCACAAACATACTGAAGAAAACATGAATTTGTCTTATGGGGAAGTAGCTTATCAGGATTTCGAGACATTCTTTTAACAAAAGAACAGACCTACAAACCTAGTCCACTCTGGTTGAGCATATTGGGTCATGAGAGTGTAATAACTGGCTAGTCCAGCATTTTTTTTCTTGAATGTCCTGATTCCATTTTTCCAAGGTTTGTTGACAGTTATCAACACATGGAGGGTTATCCAGGGTGATGGTTATTTACTTAGGGGGACGATTTGGCCTTAGCCCCAAAATAATTCTTTTAGACTGAATCTTGTCTGATCTACATAGGCTTTGTTTGTTGCACCCTGAATTAGCCTTGTTTTGGTTTGCTGTTATGCCATGGCTTCAGTGGAAATTTCCAGATGTTTTATTAACCACAGAGTGGCTCTGTTGACCAGCCAAGTTGGGTTGCAAGTGATTGAACACAAGGATCTGGACAAATCAGACATAGACTTTTATAGTCACAATAGAGTGCACTTAAACAATCTTTGTTTAGACTGATTTAATTTAGACATTACATTGGCAAGGGAAAATTTATTTAAAGGCTTGTCCTTACATCCCATTGAGTGAGGTTGGCAGCTTATCTTGGGTGAGACGCCTTTGGAGGGAATGGCATGGAGCCATGCTAGACTGGCAGCCACCTTAGGGCTTTCTCCCCTTGGTTTCCCCCAGGTTGTGTTTCAGCAGCCTCTTCATTCTGGTAGGTTGGTTTCAGTATTAAGTCTTGGTCATAGCAAGTTGTATTTGAGCTGACATGCAAGCTTCTAAGGGTATTTTAAGCAGATCTGAAGAAGCTTGGGTTATGCACATGGATCATAAGCTTTAGCTGAAGGGGCTTGGTTTGCACAAACTGGCATAAGGATAAAGATTAGTGATGGTGTAATAATGTAGGTGATATGTTAAATTGTTGTGGCATCAGTAATGTTGTCTATTTTAACCAATAAATAGTTGCAGCATCATATCTGGTGTCTTCATTGATTCAACTTAGAGGACAAATAATCTTAACAAACATTTTCAAGTACTTCTTTTGGATGTAACTAATAAGGAGCAGTTTATTATCTGATAACATTATTTATTCAGCAAAACATTAGCAATACTGCACTCTTCTTAGTTGTCCAGCTGGCTACGCATTTGTGCCTTAGTTAACTTCTAGCCATGCTTCTCTAATATTAGCCTGTGAGGGCAGAGACTTCCACAGGTTGTAGCATGCACATTCTCTTGGCCTCAATCCTTGAATTGAGAGCTTGGCTTCAGGACATACTTTTAAGATGGACGTAGTTCAGCTTCCACTCCAGTAAAATCCAAAATTTGAACTTTCATCTACTCAATAGCTTGCCTAGCTCTCCTAGTTCCTTACAATTCTTAACCTTAATTGGTAGTCTGATATATTACACTGTAGTCCTTATCTTCCTCAGAACATCCTATATTTATGACCCGCAGAGAAAAGTTATTATTAGAATAGACTTTTACATAAATACGGTTTTGTTAGAATAAATTCTAGATAAATACAGTACTCCCTTTTCTTAGGCTTAAAAATGCAGCTATTTTGAAGTAGGTCTATATCTTTATTTTATATTTTGCATTTTGCATGCAGCTTTAGTAAATGCAGTATTAGTGAAAAGTACAGATGAGCTGTGTTCAGTGAATAACCTTCAGGCCAATATCATGATAAAGGCAGGCATGCAGAACTCGCAGATTCTCAGGAGAATATTTTTTTGACAGAGTGACCTCACAGAGATAGAAACAGAGACATTTTACAGATTTGACCATTTGGACATTTATAGTCACAAAGTCCGTCAAGGCTGAAAAAGGGATTTAGATTGTGGAAGAAGTATAAAATGTGCACTTTGACAGAAGTATTCATTATTCACTATTACTGCAGTTCAATTCAGTTCAGTTAAAAAAATACAGTTCTGTTCTTGGTTCAGTTTGATTTAGTTCATCAGTCCTGGGGACACTGCTAGTTGAAACAATTCAGCATAGCCGATGTTAGGCACCCATCGGACCTGTGGCTGTGGGGAGTCTCCGATTATCTCCCCATGTATGAGGGCCCCCAGATGAAGCAGCTACAGGTTTCTCCCTCTCCTTTGCTTGTTCGCACAGCTGTGTAATGTCACCGCACAATTCTGGGATTCTGCCATTCCGTCTTTTTTTTAACTTCACTGTAAGCAGCACTCAGTCAGGTTTGCTTCAGTAAAGCAAGGGACCTGATTGGTTGCAGCAGCTGGGGTAAGTTCCTGGTGCAAAGCTGCAGGCTGTTTATGTAGGTTAATAGATTGGAGATGTGTTTTATCATACTGCAGCTTTTTTGAGAACGTTGGTTGTTCGGAACTCTAGTATTCCCAGATCATCTTTTAGTAGGAAAGAGTAGATGGGTCCAGGAGAAGGAACTTTAACATATAATTTAGGGAAAGTGGTGTTATCATTTTTGCAATGTGGCTAATAATGAAGAGTTGATCAGATTTGTAAGAAAATGATTTAAAATATTTGTAGAGTCACTGTAGCTCTCAACTGTCCATATTTTCCCACAATGTCCAGATTTTTGCCTCATATTTTTGGTCTGTTCCTCATAAAAAGTTGTGGTTTCCTGTCAAATCACCAAGGAGTAAATTCACTAAATAATGTCATACATTTGAGTTTCTGACTTCATATTCTTCTGAAAATGCATACTAACACAAATCCTGCTATTTCAGCAACTTTCTAAGCTTATAAGAGCAATATTTAAAATCTGTACTTGTTTTGGGGCCTTTGTACCCTGTTATTTTAAGCTTTGTCTAGATTTCTTGAGCCAAGAGGTTAAGAAGTATGATTCAGTCTCAGAGAAAAGACTCTACACTCACCAGACCTAAGCACTCACATGTATGCCTGAATGTGGTGGTGGTGCAGTGGTTAGCATTATCACCTCAGAGTTCAATTCTTGGTTGGGCTGCCTTCTGTGTGGAGTCTGCATATCCTCTCGGTGGTCATGTGGGTTTCGTCCTGGTGCTCTGGTTTCCTCCCACATTCCAGAGACATAAAGTAGGTGGATTGGACACTCCAAATTGGCTGTAGGTGAGAGTGTGTGCTTGAGTGAGTGGTATGAATGAACTACTGTGGCAGTGCTAGTCATCCGGTGGTGTAGACCTTGGCACGAGATGATTATCACTGTGGAAGTGACACCCTGACCACATGTGCAAAAATGGGAAAAGGGGTTGAAGATGGCTGGTACATATCACAAATGCAATAAACAGCACTTGATGCCCTACCATTTCTAATAAGAAAAGCACATGTGCGCACACACTGAACTTTCATGACAGATGCAGCATGGTTTTGACTCCTACATCACAAGCACTGCAGGCACTGCTTGATACTTTACATATACATCCACTTATAGGATTGCAGGAAGTTACTAGGCTAATGGCCTTAGGGCCCTTACAAGCCAGGCCAAGTTATACCCTTATTTCCACAATCAGCACCTATTGCCTTTGTCCAAGAAAGACCAGGTGGAACCCCCGAGCTGAATTTACAGTTACCCATCCAATCATCCAGACTGCATTTGAAGAGGTCCAATGAGGTGCTCTGTATGACATGAAGTGGGAGTCTGTTCCAAAGGTGTGGTAACCTCTGGGAGACAAATCTGTCCCTCCAGCAGGTTATGTTAATGTCACATACTAGGTTAAGATCTTTAGAGTGAGTAACTAGTCTACCATTTGACTTGCGGATATGCAGCATTTCCAATAAAGCAGGGTCAGAAATTGCTGTTTATGCATGACAGAGATCACCTCTGAGTAGTCTGTATGAAACAGAATAAAGTGACAGACTTGAAATGACCCATGTAGGACAAATAATGAAGACCTTGAATTTTCCTTATGAGGAACCTTTGTGGTTTCTTCAATTGCTGCGGGTGCTTGGAAAGGTAAATATCAAAAGGGGTATTCTACTCAATTACTGGCTTGATGAGGAAAGAGTACAGGGAGATTATAACTTTTTTTTTCTAGAGGCAATGCCCTTACTTATGAGATGAGCAATACAGAATGCCCTTCTTACCACTGTGGAGACATGGTGATCAAATGCAAGGATGCTGTCAACCTGTGTGTCCAGGTATCTCATCAGTGAATGCTTACTTAGGGTGTTGCTGTTTATGTGGTAGTTAGCAGGAACATCACTCTTACTGAAAGGGATGGTAATACATTTTTTGTACTGAGTTTAAGGCCGTGACTATAGCACCAATTATTTGTGTGTAAGACCCTCGTGTAGGATGTTGACATAACTTGGAGAGTGTACGACTGCTTCCACTTTGCAGTTATCAACAAACTTTGTCAGCCACAGACCTTTAGTTTTTGGAAATTTTGTCCCTGAGACACTGCCTAAAAAAGGTACTATGGGACGGTGGCAAGAACCTTAGCCAGTAGCCAAAATTCCAGGGGTGAAAGATGAACATCATCTCTGTCAAAGCATCGAGGTCTGTTGCCCTTGTCATCCCAGGCTGACAGATACTGGATCCCCTTAGAATGACACCAGAAACTTAGCCAATTATTGAAGTAAGTCATTTTCTGTTTGTATTGCGGCATCATCATGGGTGAAGGTAAAATTCTGCTTAAGGCTAGGGACATACCTGCCTGAGACACATAGTCTGAGAGCTCAGTCATGTCTCTCTTCATATAGTCCAGAGAGGTACATCTCAAGTCATTCACACCAACATGGGCTATGTTGGAGTCATAACAGTACCTGTTGTTGAGAGACTTGAATGCATGTGTGATATGACGGATCCTGGCACCTGACTGACAGCTGACTGTGACTTTTTCCTTATCCAGCCTGGTGAAATGGACATGTGTGTGTCTCAGGATGGAATCACCTATGACTAATATATTTGGTTTTATGTTTTGCTTTAAGGGCTTGACAGGTGAGACACTGGTGCATGAGCTATTTTGTGTATTGTGCTCTGCAGAGGAAGTATTATGTGTAGCATGCTTGTGTTTATGTATGGGAGGTCTCTGGTGTTTAGGTATGTTTCTGCTGAGGACTTCCACATATGTAGGTATGTGTGATGTGGGTTTGGGTGGAGTAATAGGTGAGGTCTCCATGCTGACAACCTGCTCATTGTCATATGTACTGATTGGTGTGTGACAGAGCATGGTTTCATGGATCATACTATATTTGCATATCTCACATGTTGAGTTTGTGTTGCCTAGGAGTAGAACATTGTCGGTGAACATGAGGCAGTTGCTACACTGCCTCAGGATGCCCATTTAGACCAAGCTGGCTGGAGAAACTGCAGACAATTGTCTGGCCATAGTGTTAGGTAAATTTATAGGGTCAGGGAAAAGAGGTTGCACCTAGGATTGTCTAGTGAGTGACAAGGTACTTTGTTTTTTCCAAAGGGGACGACTATGCATTTTTTGGCATTTAGCTTGAGGCCATGATTTTGACACCAGGTATCCATCTCAGTGAGACCCTTCTGGAAGATGTCTGTATCAGCTGGAGAGTCAGTTATGGCCCCCAGTTTGCAGTCATCTGGGAACTTGGTCAGCCATAGTCCTCCTGTGCTTGCCTGTACCTCTGAACAGTTTATACCAAACAGGAGGGGGCCAGGACTGAGCCCTGAGGGACGTCACTTGTAACCAGTTTAGAGTCGGACATAGAGCTTGCAACTCTCACCATGTGGGTTCTATCCGTGAGCCAATTGGTAGCCCATCTTGTGCAGTAGGGGTTTATGTTCAGGCTGGTGAGCTTGTCTATAATACCAGAATGGGGAATGGTATTGAAAGCCTTTGTGAGGTCTAGGTAGGTTGTGTGGTCCTCCTTTCCTTCATCTAAAGTCTTGGTAACTCTCTCAAAGAAGTCCACCAGGTTTAGGAGGCATGATCCACCCTTAACAAAGCCAAACTGGGTAGGGTCCAATGTTTTGAGGTTCCCTATGTCTCTGATAATGAGTTCCATGATGATGCTCTCCATAGCCTTGCAGACCAGGCTAGTCAGGCTTCTAGGGTGATAGTTCACAGGGTCCATTGTGGCTCCACCTTTGTGGAGCGGGATAACTGTTGTGCACCACTTTATGGGTACATATCCTGTACAGAGGCTGAGTTTGAACAGTCTGTTTTGGTGAGGGGTTAGTTCATTTTACAGTTTGTGTAAGACACAGCCTCTGACACCATCCAGTCCCATTGAAGCTGTGTTTTTGGCTTTGGATAGGGCTGTTTTAACTTGTGTGTCAGTGATTGCCAAGGCTTTACATTCTTCTAGTATGGTTATGGGCCCTTTAGGGGGTGAGAGGGGGTGAAGTTTGCACTAAACCTGTCTGCCCGAATGTTGGCAATATCTGTTGGTTCAGTGTATTTTGTGCCATTCTGCACTAACTCAGAGCAGATCTGAGAGTTTCCACTTTGGTTCTTGACATAGCTAAAGAACACTTTGTGGTTATCTTTGGAGTCCTTGGCAATTTTTCTTTCGAAGCTAGCCTTGGATGATTTTATGAGTGATCATAGTTCCTTGCTGATACTGATCAGGGATGTCTTTCCTACTTGGGATTTTACTCTTTTCTGTACTAGTTTCCTCCTTCTATTATATAGCTTGTTTATGGCAGGGGTCCACCAGACTGGTTTCCTTTTCTTGGAGGAGTGAGTCTTAGTTTTGCTTGGGATAGTACGATCCATTCATTCTTGCAGGTGCTCATAGAGTGCCTTTGTAAGGGATTCAGTAGCTTCGACAGCGTTGTCCTTTAGCATGAGGGCTGTGAACCTTTCCACCTCGGTCTTAAGTAATATGAAGTTTGCTTTTGAAAAGTTTTTCATGGTGGTTTCCTTGATTGGGGGTGAGGGTGGAATGTGGATATCCAGAGTGATTAGTCTATGGTCTGATCTAACCAGCAAGGGATTGATCTCTGGTGTAGAACACCGGTCGCCCATGTTGGTGATGACCAGGTCCAATATGTTGTCACCTCTGGTGGGGGTGTTGACCAGTTGATCCAAGGCGTTCAAGTTTATAAATTCTAGGAAGTGCTGGGCAAGGGAGCTAGTACTTGAATAGTTCTCCTGTTAATGTTTGAGTAATTGAAATCACCCAATATTAGGGCATTTGGTAGGACTTTCATATTTTCCAGTGTCTCCAGAAATGCGGAATGGGGGTCCTGGTGGATGATTTGTAGCAAGCTACAATTTGAATTGCAGTTTTTCCCATTGTTAGTTGCACATGGATGATCTCTGAGGCATTGTGCTGCACCACTAACCTGGAGGTGTGATTATCCTTGATGAATATGGATACACCCCCGCCTTTTGTGTTTCGGTCTGGGTTCTGTGGCTGAAAAGTATGGTATGAGTTATAGCCTGGTAGTGCTGGGGTGCTCTCTGGAGCCTTAAACCAGGTTTCTGTTACTGCACAGATATCAGTGTTCTCCATACTGAGGAGTGCCTCGAGTGCATGCATTTTGAGGTTTAGACTTCTGGCATTGAGTAGCATTGCCCTTAGTTTTTGGTTACTTGTGCTATTTACAGAGGTGGGTTTGTCATTTGAGCATTGCCTAAAAAAGGCACTATGGGGGTGGCAAAAGCCTTGGCCAGTATTCAAAAGCCCAAGGGTGACAGGTGCAAACCATATCTTGCGAAGCAACGTGGCTTGTCAAGCATGTCATCCCAGGCGGACAGATACTGGATCCCCTTTGAATGATACCAGAAACTTAGCCAATTGTTGAAATTGATAATTTTTTTATACTGTGGCATCATTCTTGGTGAGGACAGGATGCTACTTAGGGTCAGGTTCATACCGGCTTGATCTACATGATCAGAGAGCTCCTCCATGTCTCTTTTCATGTACTCCAGGGAGGTACATCTCAGATCATTCACACCAATATGGACAATGACAGAGTTGTACTTGTACATGTTCTGGGCAACCTGAGTGCTTGTGTTATGTGGCAGATCCTGGCACCTGACAGGCAGCTAACTGTAGCCTTCTCCTTGTCCAGCCTAGTTAGTGGGACATCAGTGTGCCTGACTATAGAGTTGCCTATTACTAGTGTGCTGGGTATGTTATTTTGCCTTAAAGGCTGTGATTGCATGACACACTGATTATGTGAAGTATGTGTTTCATGATTTGTGATGGGGTGTGGAGGATGTTTGGGTGTCTGCTTTGCAGGTCTCTGTTGCTTTTGCAGATTGTTATTTAGAGCCTCCAAGTATGTTTTTGTGTATTTATGTATGTTATTTGCCGGTGTTGGTTTAGTAGGTCTATGTGAGACTGGTGGTGTGTTGCAAGTATTTTCCTTCTCCTCTTGACTGTCAGTTCCAGTCTTGGGTTGTGAGAGCTTTGCCTCCAGTTTGGCTGTATAATTGCATCTCTCGCATATATTAGTGTTTGGTGGTAGGAGGAGAGGGGTGTCTGTGTACATTAGACAGTTGTAACATTGCCTCAAAATGCCCAGATTCACCAGTTGCACTGGATAGTACACCTGAAACTGCCATTTGGACATGCCTGAATAGGTAAAGTGAGCTGCTTTACTGATTGGCTGGTAGGAACAAATACAGAGCCTTGTTCTTATGGACAGTATAAGGGGGGTCTAGTGCTATGGTTAATTAGTGCTTGCTATGAGTTTTGAGCAAGTGCTGGACTGTGAAATGAATGGTTTGAGTGATTACTTTGAATGTTTGTCTAGTTCCAAGGGAAAAATTGAAGAGTAGACTTCATGGAGCTGGGAATAGTTTAACCCTAGCTAACAGGCGCTGCCTGGCACAAATGTGGTTTTTATAGCAGGGAAATGAAAGAGATAGGAATTAGCCCAAAATGGCCAATAAACTACTAACTTCTGGGCTGAAACCACTTCTCCAGGGACAGATAGGCTGTTCAAAGCTCACCTCTCTCACAGGTGAACAGAGAAACTTCCTTCTATGCAAGTAAGGTATGGGCAACACATAAACTGGTAACACAACCCTGAATTTAGCAATAACCTGAAAACTGGACTATACTAGTTCAGAAAGGCGGGAAACAAGTATATATATATTTTTTTTTCAGAAAATAAAGCAGATACAATAAAAAAAAACACTTTAAATGCACAGAAATGGCTATCACACTTTAGTGTGTAGCCTACAACAGTTAAACAGATTATTTAAACACAAAAATGACTTAGTAGAACAAGATGCAGAAGGAATCACCACAGGAAAATACACCTCCATTATAATCCAAAAAAGTCATTTATTTTAGTACAATGAAATAAAAATGAGCGCTTTCGCGTAGAGCAACTACGCTTCTTCAGATGTAATATTTCTAAAAAGAACCCATTATTTTATACAAACTTTTGGCGGTCAAACCAAAAACAATCATTCAATCATTCAATAAGCCTGAATAGTTGATTATTTAAAGTGCTCAAGGCCATTTAAGTTACTATGCGTATCTAAAGCAAATAAGATATACGTAAAACATTGTAAAATAGTACCATCAATGTTACTATGAAATTTTTTGATATTGCAACATGTTATATAATTTATTTTAACATATTTTAACAAATGTTACATTAATATCAATTTAAAAAAATCTTCATTTCAACTTTTATACAAAACTTTAAAAACTTAAGGATATTTAAAATATATTCTTTGTATATATAAAACTCATACAAACTGATATTTTGGTTCTGTGTTACAGCTATGTATAATTATAAATACAAATTAAACATATAAATAAATAAATAAATAATTTATCATAAATATATTTTTAAAATGTATTATTCTAAACAACAAGACATGTTGTAACAGCATGTTTATGAAGTTTATGAAACTTCTTTGATAATGTCCTGATTTTTAAAAAATGTGTATAAATTACTGTATTAACCTTTGTATTATATTTGTAATTCTCTAAATTAATGAATTCTAATTCTTTTATTCTCTTTAAATGGTATATCAAAGAATATATTTGCATATAAAGAAATGTATTTCATCAGTGTTATCCTGGTGTATAATAGTTCCTAGTAAATATAAAATATAAAGAATATAAATTATTTTCTCAAAAAATTAAATTCTTTAAAATTTATTGAGATTTAATTTTTAAAATTATATATAATTATATTTTATGTAACATTTGATGTATAATGTATAAATATGTTTTTAAAATTATAAAATGAACTTTATAATATTTATAGCTTTCTATTGTTTAATACAGATTTCACAGATATAAACTGATTAATACCTGGTGTAATGTGTGCTTTTAAAGTCAGTATCCATTTGAGTTCCACGTTAGCCAAATGATTCATTTTATCACCTCTTCTTGGGTTTGGTGTAACTAATTGTAAAACCTTGAAACTGAATTTATGTGTCTTATTATCCTGTACATGTTTAGCTAAGGCATTTTGTTCATTCCCTTTCCTTATGTCGTATAAATGATTATAAACCCTGTCTCTTAGCCTTCTTTTAGTTAGGCCTACGTAAAATGCCTGACAATCATCACAAGTTGCTAGATATATAAGATTAGTACTATTACAATTAGAGTAGCTATTTGTTATAAATGTATATAAACCATTAGGATGTTGAAACATTTGGTTCTTGGAGATATATGGGCACATATGGCAATGGCCACAGGGGTAGGTTCCAACTTGGGTATGTTTGATGTTATTATAAATATTGTCTTTTTCAATACATAAAATTTGCTTTAGATTTTCACAGTTCTTAAAACTAAACCTGGGATAATCACCAACTAATATTTTAGTAAATGGGTCCATAGTGAGAACATTCCAATTCCTATTAATTATCTTTTTTAATATGCTAACATCACTAGTATATTTCATTAAATATGGTACTTTCTCTGTAAAGTTTTTTTGTTTCGACATTTCTGTATGAGAAGCTTGTTTAAGATAAATTTTCTCATTGCCTTTATCTAACAATATATTTCCTACTACTTGCTGTTTGCAATTTTTAACCACATTACTATTATAACCCCTTTCTTTAAAGAACATTTCTAACTTTTCTATTTCTGATAAAAGTATGTCTGCCTCTTGGCAAATTTTAGTTATTCTGGTAAACTGACTTTTAACTATCCCAGGAAATGTGTGCCTGGGATGCATACTTTCATACCTTAACAAAGTATTTCTCCAAGTGGGTTTTCTATAAAGGGAAGAACAAATAGTGCCTTTTTCTGTAAGTTTCAAGGATAAATCTAAAAAGTGAATATGATCTTGTGAGACTTCCATTGTAAATTTTAAGAAAGTGGTAGTGGTCTCCAAATAGGTAAGAAAAGTTTCAAAATCAGTCCTATTACCCTCCCATATAATAAGAACATCATCCACAAATCTCCTGTAGAGTTTGACATTCTTATATTGAGTATGATTGAATAAAAAATTCAATTCCCATTGATAAACCACAAGGTTAGCGTAAGTATTTGCACAGGGGGTGCCCATGGCAACCCCCCATTTTTGCAAATAATTTTTATTCTTGAACATGAAGATATTATTATTTAATATCAATTCCAACAAGTGATTTATCAGGATTTGCCTACTGTTGCTGAAATTGGAATACTGTACTAATATCTCTCTTATGGCTTGTAGTCCAAACTCATTAGGGATACATGTAAACAAAATTTTTACATCCATGGTTATTAACAAATATTCTGAGATATTTTTATCTAATCTAAAATCTCTGAAGTAATCTAACAATTGATATGAATCTTTAAGGATGCTAGAAATATTATTTACCACTGGCTTTAATAGATGTTCAACAAATGAGGAGATGGTGGAGGTGGCCCATCTTTCACTAGATACAATGGGTCTCATGGGTACTGGTGAAATATTTTTGTGAATCTTGGGTAGGCCCTTAATTATAGGAATGGTTGGGAACTCAATTAAAAAATATCCATATATTTCACAACTGATTTGACCACACATTAACAAATCATATAGATCTTCATGTATATTTTTAATTATATTTTTAACTTGGTCATTAGTGATGATCTGATATGTACTGGTATCTGAAAGAAGGGAGGTCATGTTAGCTTCATAATCTGCTGTATTCAAAATTACTATGCCCCCTCCCTTATCTGCTGGCTTGAGCGTAATATCTTTAGCTCGTTTTAAGTTATTAAGTGATCTTTGTTCATTAATTGTGATATTAAAATATGTACATCTTTTTTGCTTTGTTAAAAATAATTCATAAATATCTCTCTCGCATAGTTTCATAAAACATTCGACATTGTGTGGAATAGGAGGCATGAAACTACTTTTACATTTGAAAAAAATAGTCATGGTTTCAGTCTGCATAGCATTCTTATCTTTAAAAAACACTTTTAATGCTATATTTCGACAAAATAACCTTAGGTCTATTAAAACATCACTTAAAGTACTGATTTGTGATGGAATAAAATTTAGACCTTTGTTTAAAAGTGAGACATCAGATTCAGTGAGTACAGTATCTGAGAGATTATATATTAAGTTATTCAGTTCCTTTGTTTTCTTGTAGCTCCATACTTCTCCCCTGACATCTTTCTCTTGCGTGGACCCCTGCTGTTGGAGCGTCCTCTCCAATTCGCTTGTTGTTTTACTGGGAACGGTAAAAAACGCATATTGGCAGCAGCTGAATCCTTCGGTTTAGCTCCTGACACAGTGGCTATGGGAAAGGTCTTAATAGCCTGTTGATTCAGAGGAGGAGTGTCATTAAGAGAACAGGCAGCATTGCTGCCGTTGGTCCGTGATGAAAAGTATTGTGATTCTTGACATAAAACATTATTAGAACTGAGAACAAAAGGTGTTTTCATCATCTCATTAGCTTCACTACCATTTGTAGCATTATCAGTGGCATGAGATTCAGTAGATGTTATATTAGTCACTGTATTAGAATTAAGCTGTTCTGTTCTCGGCCAAACGAACACCTGGCCGAGCGCAAAGTCATTAGAGTCTCTAATGAGTTTTCTCTGTTTGGTTTGTTTTAATCTTTCACTGAATAAGTTCACTTGAGACCATATGTTTTCTAGTCTCTTAACGTAATATTCAGAGTTAAAATGTTCATAGAGGTTCTTTTGAGCAATGTCTATTTTATTTCGTAACTCTATTTCTAATGGAGAGAAGTATTCTAATAAGAGCTTCATGTAACTGAAGCCTAAGTCAATATTCAGATCTTGCCACTTCCTAAGCAGTGTGGGGTGGCTATCGCCATACACAGGCATGCAAAAAATTTGCATGCCTCTTGGTACAATGCAAAAATGAAGGCAAGCTTCTAAATGCAATCTTTGCCAAGCATATCTTTGTAGTTTAAATAAATCATCTTGAAACTCTTTGCTTTGTCTATTAAATTCTGATAAATTCTCACCGTTTTTAGAGATGTGCGTAGAAGCTGAATTATTGTTAAGTTCCAGAGCCAATAAAGGGTTATCCTTTACATGTAGTAAATGTCCATAAAAATGACTTAGTTCAAGTGCAGGCAGCAAATAAGTACAATATGTAGCAGAAACAAGCTTTTCAAATCACAGAAATGCAAAACAATTGGCGTTTTTGGTGGAATTAATTAAAGACAGCAAGAAAATGCAGAAAAAGTATCCTTACTCACTCCAAATTCTCTCTTTTGTCTCTCTTTTGCTGTAGAACTCTGCAGGACACATGGCAGGCACTCGCTGAGCTGAATACAAGTGCAAAAAAACCCGCAAATGCGTTTTTTATAGCAGGGAAATGAAAGAGATAGAAATTAGCCCAAAATGGTCAAACAACTACTAACTTCTGGGCTACAAGGCACACAAATTGCAGTAAGAAACAATTCGAATATGCAGGCACAATAAGCCTTTAACCAGAAATTCCCAGCTCAGAGGGGCAGGATCTAGCCTCTCCTCCCACAAGAGTGCAGACCACAAACCTTCTTAATGTAAAATAACTGGCCTGAAGCCCAAGTGCTTAAACCAGAACTAATGCGCTTTTAGAATAACAGACACTGAGCCTTCAATCACCAATTCCCAACTCAGAAGGATGTAAGCTACCTGTCCTGCCACAACAATGCAGTCCACAAATCTTCTTAATGTAAAACAACTGGTCTGAAGCCAAAGTGCTTAAACCAAAAGGCTTAGAATAACAGTTACAATTGAATCAGGCTACTACCAAGCAGTAATAAATGCAGCAGAATAATACAATTGAGTACTTTTAAGAAGAAGCGCAAGCAAAATAAGGTAATAATGTGGGAAGAAACACAATTACAGTAAAAGCAGATGAATAAAGTGCAATGTTTTTTATATATAACAATAGAAAATGAGCAAATGGATTTAAACAAATTACCCAATTAACCAGTAAAAAAACTCAAAACTAAGCCCTGTTCCAGCAGTCTTCAATCAGACAAGTTCTAACCGCACACTCCTGCCACTAGGGTGCAGGAGAACTTTCTCCAAAAAAAGATGGCCTGGATTAGTGCTCAAGTTATACAAACAAACCTAGATTCAGCAGGCCTGAATCTGGTCTGTTCTACAGCAGACAAGGTGAACCAATATAAGAAAAACAGTTCAAATAAGCAGACACAGTATGCCTTTGGCCAGAAATTCCCAGCTCATAAGGGCAGAAACTAGCCTCTCCTCCCATAACAGTGTAGACCACAAACCTTCTTAATGTAAAATAACTGACAGAATATCACTTCTTTTCTTCATGAGATTCTGTTGAAAAAAAGCAGCAAAGCACTTGAATCTCTTATTTTCTGCATGTATTCAGTCTTATCTAGTTTAAAAGTATAACTACTTGAAATTTGGCATATTTCTGCTTTGTTATGATTGTTCTTTTAACAGAAAGATAAATGTTGTGGTGCTTTTAACTGTAGTGTATTGTATTTCCCAAGCTACTGGGGCACTTTCAGGTGGTGCTGCCTTTCTCTTTACTGCAGTGCGATAGAGGAATTGGTATATGTAATTTAGGGAGATGTGGAAGACCAATGTAAACCCACATGGAAAGTGCAGGGGGAGTCTTTCACCTCTTAAAAGAAGCTTTTTTTTCTCTTTCTTACTTTCTGATGTTAAAGTTTCAGAAGATCATAAATGAAAATGTCATGACTCAACAAAATATATGCATGTATGTTCATAGGTTCATAGGTTCATACTAGGCTATCTGCCCTAGGGCATTTATAAGCCTAGTCAGAATGTGTTTGGCTTTCGCCACCCATTTTAAATTTATTTTGCTATGCCCTTTTTCAAGGTTAGTATACTGTGCCTCTATCTAACAGTGACACAGAAGAGATACCCGGGGTAAACCTACGATCTCCCATCCACTCATCAAGATTCCTCTTGAAGAGAGTCAATGAGGGACTCTGCCTAACCTGGACTGGGATTTTATTCCAGAGTGAAGGGAGCCTCTGGGTTATGAATCTGTCCCTCCAGCATGTCCTATTTATTTCAGTGCTGAGGTTCAAGTCTCTCGAGAGCGTAGCTCGATGGGATTTGGATTTTCTGAGGTGCAGCATGTCCATTAATTCCGGGTTGGACATGGCTTTATACGTCAGGCACAGATCGCCTCTGAACAGGCGGTATGCCACTGAGTAGAGCTGTAGTTTCTTTAACCGGGCAGCATATGGCATCTGTTTGAGCCCTTTGATCCTCTTGGTGAGGTACTTTTGGGGTCTTTCCAGTTGCTGCAGGTGTCTGGTAAGGTACATCCCAAAAGGGGCATTGTACTCAATTATGGGCCTAATGAGGGATGAGTAAAGAGGCATGATGACCTCCCCTGATCTAGATGTGAATCCCTTCATGATTAGGTGGGCTATATAAAATGTTTTTCTAACCACTTTGGCCACGTGGTTGTCAAATGAGAGATTGCTATCAACTTTGGTCCCCAGGTTCCTAATTACTTCTTCTATACTTAATGGATTACCACATATGTGGTAATTTGTGGGCACTTTGTTTTTGCCAAAGGGGATGACTATACACTTTTTGGCATTTAGCTTGAGGCCATGGCTCTGGCACCAGTTGTCTGTTTCTATGAGGCCCTTTTGGAGGATGCTTGTGTCAGCTGGAGAGACGATTATGGCGCCCAGTTTGCAGTCATCTGCGAACTTGGTCAGCCACAGTCCTTCCGTGTTGGCCTGTACCTCGGAGAACTATATACCAAACAAGAGAGGTCCCAGGACTGAGCCTTGTGGGACACCACTTGTAACTGGTTTGGAGTCTGACATGGCTCCAGCAATTCTAACCATGTGGGTTCTGTCCTTGAGCCAGTTTGCAATCCATCTAGTGACATAGGGGTTTATATTTAAGGTGGTGAGCGTATCTATAATTCCTGAGTGGGGTATTGTATCGAAGGCTTTTGCGAGGTCCAGGTAGGCTGTGTGGACCACCTTCCCCTCGTCAATGGCCTTGGTGACTGTTTCAAAGAAATCAACCAGGTTTAAGAGGCAGAATCTGCCCTTAACAAAGCCGAACTGGGTAGGATCCAGTGTTTGTAGGTCCCCAATATCTTTATTTATGAGGTCCATGATGATCCTTTCCATAGCTTTGCAGACCAAGCTAGTCAGGCTTATGGGGTGATAGTTTCCAGGATCCGTTGAGGCACCACCTTTATGGAGAGGGACCACTGTTGCTGTACACCACTCTTTGGGCACATATCCTGTAGTAAGGCTGAGATTGAACAGTAGTTTTATGTTTGGGTTTAGCTCTTCTTGGAGTTCATGTAGGACGCAGCCCAGGACACCATCTGGTCCCATTGATGTTGTGTTTTTTGCTTTGGAGAGGGCGGCTCTTACCTGAGTATCTGAGATGTCAGGGGGGCAGCACTCTGCTGGGATAGATATTTGCCCTTTTGGTGGGGAGGGGGTGGAGAAGTTTGCGCTGAACCTGTCAGCTAGAATGTTGGCAATGTCTGTCAGATCGGTGTATTTTTTGTCATTTTAACTAATTCTGAGCATATCTGGGAATTACCACCCAGGTTCCTAACATAACTAAAGAAAGCCTTGTGATTATCCTTAGTGTCATGTGCAATTTTTCTCTCGAAGCTGGCCTTAGACAATTTTATGTGTGCCCATAGTTTTTTGTTAATACTGATCAGTGATGCCTTTCCTTTTTGGGATTTTGCTCTATCATTTAGTAGCTTCCTCCTTCTATTGTATAGTTTGTTTATGGCTGCGGTCCACCAGACAGGACGTCTGCCTTTGGAGGATTGGGTCTTGGTTTTATTTGGGATCGCATGATCCATGCATTCCTGAAGGTGTTCATAGAATTCGTTTATAAAGGATTCTGCGGTCTGGGCCGTATTTTCCACAGGCCCGGGGGCTTTGAAGGATACCACCTCAGTTTTGAGGAGTGTGAAATTTGCTTTAGAGAAGTTTTTCACTGTGGTTTTCTGGGCAGGGGGTGGGGTCGGGATGTGAATATCCAGTGAGATTAGTTTATGGTCGGATCTTACCAGTGAGGGATACACTTCTGGTCTGGAGCATAGAGTCCCCATGTTGGTGATGATCAGGTCCAGTATGTTTTCCCCTCTTGTGGGAGTGGTAACAAGTTGTTCAATAGCATTTGAGTTTATAAATTCTAGGAACCTTTAGGCTAGGGTGTTGGAGCTAGAGTAATGCTCCCAGTCTATGTTTGGGTAGTTGAAGTCACCCAATATAATGGTGTTTGGAGAGACCTTCATATTTTCCAGTGTTCTCAGGAAGGCCGAGTGGGGTTCCTGGGTTTGGGAGGGTGGTCTGTAGCAGGCTATAAACTGGAAGGCAGTTTTACCACTGTTAGTTGCACATGGATAGTCTCTGATGCTTCGTGCTTTGCCACCAACCTGGAGGTGTGGGTATCTTTGATGAATATCGATACTCCCCCTCCTTTTGTGGTTTGGTCCAAGTTTTGGGGCCGAAAAGCATGGTATGAGGTATAACCTGGTAGTGCTGGGGTGCTCTCGGGAGCCCTGAACCAGGTTTCTGTTACTGCACAGATATTGATGTTCTCCATGCTAAAGAGAGTTTCGAGTGTGTGCATCTTGAGGTTTAGACTTCTGGCGTTGAGTAGCATTACTCTTAGTTTCTTATCCCTTGTGATACCTATGGAGGTGGGTTTGTCTTTTGAGCCTTGCCTAAAAAAGGCACTATGGGGGTAGCAAGAGCCTTTGCCAATATCTGAAAACCCAGGGATGACAGGTGCAAGCCATCCCTAGTGAAGCATCGTGGCTTGTCGGGCATATCATCCCAAGCTGACAGGCACTGGATCCCCTTTGAATGACACCCGTACTTAAGCCAATTGTTGAAATTGATCATCTTGTCTTCATATTGTGGCATCATTCTTGGTGAGGGTAAGATGCTACTCAAGGTCAGGGTCATACCAGCCTGGGCTACATGCTCAGAGAGCTCCTTTATGTCTATTTTCATGTAGTCCAGGGAGGTATGTCTCGGGTCATTCACACCAGCATGGACAATGACTGAGTCATATTTGTACTTGCCTTGGAGTGACCTGAGTGCTTGTGGTATGTGGCGGATCCTAGCGCCTGACAGGCTGCTCACCGTGACCCTCTCCTTGTTCAGCCTGGTGAGTGGGACGTCAGTGTGCCTGACGATAGTCACCTATTACAAGTGTATCAGGTGTGTTGTTTAGTATTAAGGGCTGTGACTGTTTGGCATACTGGCTTTGTGAGATACGTGTTGCACGTGTTTTGTTTTGGGGTAGCGGCTGCTTGGGTGTCTGCTTTGGAGGTCTCTGCTGCTTCGGCAGATCTTTATTTAGAGCCTCCGAATATGTTTTTGTGTGACTATGTGTTTGATTTGCTGTCGTGGTAGGTCTATGTGAGACTGGAATTGTAGTGAGTGTGGTTTCCTTCTCCTCCTGACTGGTCATGCCAGTACTGAGTTGAGAGAGCTTAGCCTCCAATTTGGCTATATGGTTGCATCTCTCACATGTGTTGGAATTTGTTGGGAGGAGGAGAGGGTTGTCTGTGTACATGAGGCAGTTGTAACATTGCCTCAAGATTCCCAGATTCACCAGCTGGACCGGAGAGGAGATTGACAACTGACCTTTGGACATGCTAGAATATTATTGGGAATTCCTTAATTGAAAACCAGGGCCAGTGGGGAGTGAGGGTGTAGTGCTTTTAATTTTTAGTGCTGACTTATATAATTGCTTTAGTGAGCAAGTGCCAGGTAACTTAAGTGCAATGTGTTACAGGTAACTTAAATGTAAAAACGACAAACAGTAACTTTCTTTCAAGTGAAACAAGGAAATAAGTACAGTAAGCAACGCAGATATCACTAGTGATCCACAGAAGCGCTGAGAAGTCACAGATTAGGTGGAATTAGCATTCCAGGAAATAACAAGCAAACAAACAACAAGCATATAAACAAAGCTAGATTCAGCAGGCCTGGATCTAGTCTATGCTACAGCAAACAAGGTGTACCAATTTCAGTAAGATACAGTTCAAATATTCAGGCACTATAAACCTTTAACCAGAAATTCCCAGCTCAGAAGGGCAGAGTCCAGCCTCTTCTCCCACAAGAGTGCAGACCACAAACCTTCTTAATGTAAAATAACTGGCCTGAAGCCCAAGTGCTTAAACCAGAACTAATATACTTTAAGAATAACAGACACTGGGCTCTCAATCAGCAGTTCCCAACTTAGAAGGATGAAAGCTACCTGTCCTGCCACCACAGTGCATGCCACAAACCTTCCTAATGTAAAACAACTGGTCTGAAGCCCAAGTGCTTAATCCAGAAGACTTAGAATGATAGCTACACTTTAATCAAGTTACTACCAAGCAGTAATAAATACAATTGAATACTTTTGAGAATGCCTGGATTAGTGCTCAAGTTACACAAACAAAGCTAGATCCAGCAGGCCCGAATCCAGTCTTTGCCACAGCAAACAAGGTGCACCAACTTCAGTAAGAAGCAGTTCAGATATGCATGCACTATAAGCCTTCAACCAGAAATTCCCAGCTCAGAAGGGCAGAGTCCAGCCTCTCCTCCCACAAGAGTGCAGACCACAAACCCTCTTAATGTAAAATAACTGGCCTGAAAGCCCAAGAGCTTAAACCAGAATTAATACACTTTTAGAAAAACAGACATTGAGCCCTCAATCAGCAGTTCCCAACCTAGAAGGATGTAAGCTATCTGTTCTGCCACTACAGTGCAGACCACAAACCCTCTCAGTGCAAAACAACTGGTCCGAAGCCAAAGTGTTTAAACCAAAAGGCTTAGAATGAGTTACACCAAGCAGTAATAAATACAACTGAGTAATTTTAAGATGATGCAAAAGTAAAAAAAGTAGGTAGAAACACAAGTACAGTAAAAGCAGATGATTTTTTTTTTTTCTGAACAAGTGCTGAGATCAAAGAAACAGATTTGAGTGCTGAAACGAGAAAACTATCTAGTTATAAGAAAAAAAAATAAGCTAGAAGGCTTCCCTCCAACACAGAAGAGCTTGGGGGCTCAGAAGCCTACAAATAGTCTATAACACTTAACAGGAAAGGCAGGAAACAAGCTTAATTTTTTTTTCTGTTTCCCAGATGCTCTCTTTGTACACAGTAGGAGTGCCTGAAATCAGAATGTGATCTCACTGCACTCAGTTGAGTGAGCAAATGAGATGGGCCCAGAAGGAGTTTCCAAACACAAATTTACAAGAGGGGCGGGCAGTTGCAAGGTCACTAAGATTAACACCAAAACAAAAACAGGGAGGGTGGGTGAGACTAACTGAAGAGCAGAATGAAAACTTCCAGTTCAGCTAATATTCCTTCCACACAGTTAAAATCAATTTAAATAGTGTATTTTTTGAAAAAAAAAGAGCAGATAAAGGTACTTAAATTCTCTTATACGTCCAGTTGAATATAGCAAGTTCTTAGCCGGCCAAAGCTGAGGTTTTTAAGCAGAAAATATTTCACACTGTACCACTTAAATAGGCAAGGACAGGAAATCAAAGAATGTGACTACCCCACACCTGTAATTACTAGCAAATAACAAAATTCAGCAAACACTGACTAACTTCCAGTTCAGCTAATATTCCTTCCACACAGTTAAAATCAATTTAAATACTGTATTTTTTGAAAAAAAAGAGCAGATAAAGGTACTTAAATTCTCTTATACATCCAGTTGAATATAGCAAGTTCTTAGCCGGACAAAGCTGAGGTTTTTAAGCAGAAAATATTTCACACTGTACCACTTAAATAGGCAAGGACAGGAAATCAAAGAATGTGACTACCCCACACCTTTAATTACTAGCAAATAACAAAATTCAGCAAACACTGACTAACTTCCAGTTCAGCTAATATTCCTTCCACACAGTTAAAATCAATTCAAATACTGTATTTTTTTGAAAAAAAAAGAGCAGATAAAGGTACTTAAATTCTCTTATACGTCCAGTTGAATATAGAAAGTTCTTAGCCGGCCAAAGCTGAGGTTTTTAAGCAGAAAATATTTCACACTGTATCACTTAAATAGGCAAGGACATGAAATCAAAGAATGTGACTACCCCCACACCTGTAATTACTAGCAAATAACAAAATTCAGCAAACACTGACTAACTTCCAGTTCAGCTAATATTCCTTCCACACAGTTAAAATCAATTTAAATACTGTATTTTTTTGAAAAAAAAAGAGTTGATAAAGGTACTTAAATTCTCTTATACGTCCAGTTGAATATAGCAAGTTCTTAGCCGGCCAAAGCTGAGGTTTTTAAGCAGAAAATATTTCACACTGTACCACTTAAATAGGCAAGGACAGGAAATCAAAGAATGTGACTACCCCCACACCTGTAATTACTAGCAAATAACAAAATTCAGCAAAAACTGACTAACTTCCAGTTCAGCTAATATTCCTTCCACACAGTTAAAATCAATTTAAATACTGTATTTTTTGAAAAAAAAAAAGAGCAGATAAAGGTACTTAAATTCTCTTATACGTCCAGTTGAATATAGCAAGTTCTTAGCCGGCCAAAGCTGAGGGTTTAAGCAGAAAATATTTCACAATGTACCACTTAAATAGGCAAGGACAGGAAATCAAAGAATGTGACTACCCCCACACCTGTAATTACTAGCAAATAACAAAATTCAGCAAACACTGACTAACTTCCAGTTCAGCTAATATTCCTTCCACACAGTTAAAATCAATTTAAATACTGTATTTTTTGAAAAAAAGAGCAGATAAAGGTACTTAAATTCTCTTATATGTCCAGTTGAATATAGCAAGTTCTTAGCCGGACAAAGCTGAGGTTTTTAAGCAGAAAATATTTCACACTGTACCACTTAAATAGGCAAGGACAGGAAATCAAAGAATGTGACTACCCCCACACCTGTAATTACTAGCAAATAACAAAATTCAGCAAACACTGACTAACTTCCAGTTCAGCTAATATTCCTTCCACACAGTTAAAATCAATTTAAATACTGTATTTTTTGAAAAAAAGAGCAGATAAAGGTACTTAAATTCTCTTATACGTCCAGTTGAATATAGCAAGTTCTTAGCCGCCAAAGCTGAGGTTTTTAAGCAGAAAATATTTCACACTGTACCACTTAAATAGGCAAGGACAGGAAATCAAAGAATGTGACTACCTCCACACCTGTAATTACTAGCAAATAACAAAATTCAGCATACACTGACTAACTTTCAGTTCAGCTAATATTCCTTCCACACAGTTAAAATCAATTTAAATACTGTATTTTTTTGAAAAGAAAGAGCAGATAAATGTACTTAAATTCTCTTATACATCCAGTTGAATATAGCAAGTTCTTAGCCAGCCAAAGCTGAGGTTTTTAAGCAGAAAATATTTCACACTGTACCACTTAAATAGGCAGGGACAGGAAATCAAAGAATGTGACTACCCCCACACCTGTAATTACTAGCAAATAACAAAATTCAGCAAACACTGACTAACTTCCAGTTCAGCTAATATTCCTTCCACACAGTTAAAATCAATTTAAATACTGTATTTTTTGAAAAAAAAGAGCAGATAAAGGTACTTAAATTCTCTTATACGTCCAGTTGAATATAGCAAGTTCTTAGCCGGCCAAAGCTGAGGTTTTTAAGCAGAAAATATTTCACACTGTACCACTTAAATAGGCAAGGACAGGAAATCAAAGAATGTGACTACCCCCACACCTGTAATTACTAGCAAATAACAAAATTCAGCAAACACTGACTAACTTCCAGTTCAGCTAATATTCCTTCCACACAGTTAAAATCAATTTAAATACTGTATTTTTTGAAAAAAAGAGCAGATAAAGGTACTTAAATTCTCTTATACGTCCAGTTGAATATAGCAAGTTCTTAGCCGGCCAAAGCTGAGGTTTTAAGCAGAAAATATTTCACACTGTACCACTTAAATAGGCAAGGACAGGAAATCAAAGAATGTGACTACCTCCACACCTGTAATTACTAGCAAATAACAAAATTCATCATACACTGACTAACTTCAGTTCAGCTAATATTCCTTCCACACAGTTAAAATCAAATTAAATACTGTATTTTTTTTTTAAAAAAAGAGCAGATAAAGGTACTTAAATTCTCTTATACATCCAGTTGAATATAGCATGTTCTTAGCCGGCCAAAGCTGAGGATTTAAGCAGAAAATATTTCACACTGTACCACTTAAATAGGCAAGGACAGGAAATCAAAGAATGTGACTACCCCACACCTGTAATTACTAGCAAATAACAAAATTCAGCAAACACTGACTAACTTCCAGTTCAGCTAATATTCCTTCCACACAGTTAAAATCAATTTAAATACTGTATTTTTTTGAAAAAAAGAGCAGATAAAGGTACTTAAATTCTCTTATACGTCCAGTTGAATATAGCAAGTTCTTAGCCGGCCAAAGCTGAGGTTTTTAAGCAGAAAATATTTCACACTGTACCACTTAAATAGGCAAGGACAGGAAATCAAAGAATATGACTACCTCCACACCTGTAATTACTAGCAAATAACAAAATTCAGCACACACTGACTAACTTTCAGTTCCGCTAATATTCCTTCTACACAGTTAAAATCAATTTAAATACTGTATTTTTTTAAAAAAAAGAGCAGATAAAGGTACTTAAATTCTCTTATACATCCAGTTGGATATAGCAAGTTCTTAGCCGGCCAAAGCTGAGGTTTTTAAGCAGAAAATATTTCACACTGTACCACTTAAATAGGCAGGGACAGGAAATCAAAGAATGTGACTACCCCTACACCTGTAATTACTAGCAAATAACAAAATTCAGCAAACACTGACTAACTTCCAGTTCAGCTAATATTCCTTCCACACAGTTAAAATCAATTTAAATACTGTATTTTTTGAAAAAAAGAGCAGATAAAGGTACTTAAATTCTCTTATACGTCCAGTTGAATATAGCAAGTTCTTAGCCGGCCAAAGCTGAGGTTTTTAAGCAGAAAATATTTCACACTGTACCACTTAAATAGGCAAGGACAGAAAATCAAAGAATGTGACTACCCCCACACCTGTAATTACTAGCAAATAACAAAATTCAGCAAACACTGACTAACTTCCAGTACAGATAATATTCCTTCCACACAGTATGTGAAAAAGATTTGCTTAAATCATTACTTCAGTCAGTTTTGAGGAAACAGGTCAGCTTTTTCAATAGTTTCCAGTCCTTTTGGAGAGTGACAGTTTGCCATTTACCTCATCACTTCAACCATTTTCCTCAAACATGATGGCTGCTCATCAAGGCCAGAAGACTCCAAGTTTCATTCTTGTACATATCTCTGAGTTCTGTCCCAGAGCATAGAATCATAGTATTGCAAGGCAATGTGACCAGAGGTCGTGTATGTTTTGCCTTTAACTACCCATCTCAACTCTCCCAACCCTGTGCTCTGATCTGAAACCATGTTGTCACAAGAGTTTCTTCTATTCAAGTATGTAAACAAAAACTCAAATATGACAACTGGGAGATGAGCAAATTGTCATTTTTAGTTTATTTTATATGTATTGGAGCTTAACATTGCAACTTAGCCTTTGACTGTTGTATAACTCAGAGCCTCCTTCATCCTCAGTTTGAGATTGCTTTAAGACAGTTTGGCCTGCATAAGGGTAAATCACATAAAATACCCATAAATAAGTAATGCAATTGGCCAAGAAACTGTAGCTTCATGAAAATCATTATTGATAAGCCAACTATTAGAGAGGGAACTGCTTACATTTAGAACATAGTATGCATATCACAGAGAAATAATGTTTGAAATGTGGTTAGCAGTGGTATAAATATATTGTTAAATACATCTAATATTATTCTTCACCATCCCTTTGAAGCTATCACCCTTCCATGGTGCAGTCCATGCAAGTCTCTGGTGCCTGCATGCAAGTGCTTCCTGTACTGCTGTCTCTTATGTTCTGGAGTGCATTAATGAAAAGCAAAATTATATTTGGTTTCAGAAGACATTGTGTGTGTCATCACAATAATTTCCTTCAGAAATATTAGCTTTCAGAAGACATTGTGTGTGTCATCACCTGTTAATTTAATAAAGGGCAGAAAATATTTCACTGTAAGTTCCCCAAATCTTAATTACATAAATGCAGAAGTGTCGGTTTGGAGGAGAAAGAAAACAAATGTGATCCACGGAACAGTAAGCCACTATAGGATACCTAAAGGTAGGACAATAATGCATTGTCAGTAATCAAAAGAATTGTCAATATTCCCTTCTATCTACTCTGTACTGTTATCAAAAGTGATAACGGAGAACCTTCTAACAGCTGCAGTGAATTAAATAGTACCATACCTCCCTCACCCACCAATCACAGTTTCCTAGAGCTCATCCAGCACATATTGTAAGTGAAAATGGGCATAGACTCAAGTCTCCTGCTGGATTGCCAAATGGCTCACAGATAAGAGGCAGTTAGATCAAAATATGAGAATCTACCACCACAAACAGACCAGTCACCAGTGGAGTCCCCCAGAGTTCTGTGCTGTGATACACCTGTTGGCATCTACTTCCCTGAAATATAATGCAATACCAAAGGGATCTGGTTGACTAAGTTTGCCAATAACTGCCAGCTAGAAGTAGCCACTGAATCCCCAAATGGCTTGGTCATCCTGCTGGAAGGTTTGTCGTAAACAAATAACTGGTGGTAAACTCATGGACTGAAAGAAGATGCCAAAAATGCATTGTTGTATCCTTTGGGAAGTTGTCCAGCCAGGGGAACTACCACATTGACAATATACCCCTAAGAGATGACCCAGTTTGTTTGGGATTTGGGAACTGATATGTACAATGACTTAACTTTTGACCAACATGTTTCCACTTCTGTAAGAAAGTCCTTCTATATTGTACAGCTTTTTAACAAATGGATTACATCTGCATCTAGAGATGGCATTTTCCTCCCTTACTCAGCCCTCATTAGGCCGGTCAGTGAGTATAATGATCCATTCGGCAAGTATCTGTCTAGACACATGCTACAACCGGAGATCCCACAGAGATACCTTACTAAAGGGATAAAAGACCTAAACAGTATGTCTTACGTGGACCACACCAGAACCCTGTCATTACACTCAGTTTTCTACAAACTGCTAAGAAGTGATCTGTGTCTGGCATACAACGCATACTCTGATTAAATACTGATGGATTTACTTCAAATCAGCAAGTCAGATGGCACCAGAAATCTCAGTCTAGGGATTTAATCCTCTTCTGCAACATCAACATGACAGTTTGGAGGAACAGGTAAATCTCACAGAGGATACCACTGCTCTGGAAAAGACTCCCTATCCATGTAAAACAAAATTCATCTCTGTCCATATTCAAGTGCAACTTAGGTCCATGGATGGGTATTGCAGCATTTACCCCAGAACTGCCCACTGTAATACTAATAGACAGAAGCAGCTCCTAAATGCTTTATTCCATGCATGGGTTCCCTTAAATTATCTGTGGTATGATGTCATGTGTTCTCACTATAGGTAATATGATAGTATTGACCAGTGGCTGAGTAAGGTCAAACTAACACCAAATGGGTTAAGTTAATTTAAGGACCAAAAGAGATCAGCTAAGCTTAAAATGGCCCACAGAGGTAGTTGGAATAGTGCTTACCCTTTGAACCTATGAACCTAAATATGCTATACCTATGGGAGGACAAACAGCTTTAACATGAGCAAGGAATTCACCCATGAGCAAGGAATTCACCCATGGTGATTGTCTTCTGAGACAGTGCTGTAAGTACTAATATCCAGTTATACAGTTCTAGAACTGTTCAAGAAAGACTAATTTCAAAATGACAAAAAAGTACCTTATACACAGTTTTGCAGTTCAATTATTGTTAAGCAAGACCAATAATTTATGGGAAAATTGTGGCCAATCTAACTAGAAACAGAATTCATAAAACGTTGCTTAGTCTGTTAGACAATTTCATATAATGGTAAGATGTCACTGGCCTACTGGTAAATGACACTCTGAAGATGGCTATATTACGCAAAATGAGATTTGAGGCTGTAAGCATGACAAGTCCAGAAGATGATGGAGATAAACCTTTTCCTTTTTCCCATAGGAAATTTTGCAGTCTCTATTTGTGTATGGTTAAGTACATGATTGCCTCTGAATGACCATAGATTTTCAATAACTGCTACTTTTCTTTATCTATTTAATTTGTTTACACATTTTCAGCTGTCTGTTTCTCCCTCTTTAGATAAACAGGCCTTATTTAAGCTTTTGCCCCTCCTATCCTCCCCTCCACCTGGCAGAAGTCACATTGCCAGCTGTGGTGTGAGCCAGATCAATAAGAGTCACCATCTTGAATCAGTTAGAATTTTTTTGTTTGATGTGCTACCTTTTGTCTCACCCAGTTCCCAAATGCAATGATGTCAGTACGCATCTATGTCAAATGCTGTCTCTTGTATCACTCATTACTTGCAGCATGACTGAATCCCACAGTCTCCAATGCTGGCCATTGACCTACCAGAAATCTCTTTTCCCTACCTCAGTAGTAGGCAGGTCATCAAAAAGTCCACTTATTTCTGTCTTCCCAGCCAACTCCATAGGTAGAAGGACAGATAACTGAATGCAGTTTTGCAATATGGCTTCTTTCCTTCTGCTACACAGTTGCAGCTGTCCCTGACATTTTTATTAAATATTTGAAAAAAAAAATACTGGCCTGATATGGAGGGACACAGGGTCTAGGGCCAAGAACATAAAGCACTTTTTTGGTTAAATGGCACCAACTTATTTCTCAGCTCTGTAAAGAAATTGGAATGTGTGAACAAGTGAACACTTATAAGATCACACCTTTTACTGCGTGCTGATCTTGAAACTTTGTTTGCTTTTGTGTTGTTGACCATGTGCAGTTTGTCTAGACAAATCCCCAGTATTCAGTAGAGTTCCAAGGTGGTATTTATACCAATTAGAAATAATGCTGTTCCAGACGTAAGATTACATCTCTCTCTCTATCTATCTCTCTCTCTCTCTCTCTCTCTTTTTTTTTGACCCTTTGGGAAAAACCCGGTTCCCATGAATTACCACATCGATGGTAGTCCACTGAACACAGAATGCGTTATATGAGATCTGGGAACAAAGGTTGACAGCAACCTCTCTTTTGATCACCACATTGCCACTGTGGTCAGAAAGTCCTTCTATGTGGCACATCTCATTACCAAGGGTTTTGCATCCAGCAAGAAAGAGGTCATTGTCTCCCTCTACTCTTCCGTCATTAGGCCAGTCATCAAGTACAATGCCCCATTTGGCATGTACCTCACTAGACACCTGCAACAACTGGAGAGGCTGCAAAAGTACCTCACAAAAAGGATCCTAGGCCTTAAACACTTGTTCTATATGGATAGACTCAAAAAACTCTAACTATTCTTTGTCTTGTCTCATATCGCTTACTTAGAGGCGATCTCTGCTTGACTTACAAAGCCATGTCTGACAAAGCTCTGTTAGAAATGCTACATCTAAAGAAATCACAATCCCTCTGCACTACATGCTGCAGAGACCTCAACCTCATTATCACAATTAACAGAACATGCTGGGGGGACAGGTTCATAAACCAGAGACTGCCCATGCTATGGAACACACTTCCCATACATGTCAAGCAGAGCACCTCGCTGTCCCTCTTCAAGAGAAATCTTGATGAGTGGATGGGAAACAGAAAATTCACCCCTGGGGATAACTCCAGTGGCTCTTCTCTACAGAGGAACTGGGAACTAAGGTCAGGTGGCACTATGCCAGGGTAATCCTATGGCTAGGCTTGTAAAGGCCCCAGGGCCATTAGCCTAGTACACACCTATGAAGCTATGACCCCCCCACAGGACATTGCATAATAGCCTTCTTACATGTTTTTATCAGCTCATTTCTTCCCCAGAGGTAAAGAGGTGAGAGTCAGGCATTCCTGAACTGGGTGAGTGCAGTCTCGCAAAGGGGCCAAGCAGTGAAAGTTGTACTGTCACCCTTATGGGAAGATCAAAGGTTTTTATTTAAAGCACTAGCCACTTCTATTCAGCATGCCAACTATGTAACAATTAGTTTCCTTTCAATGAATGTATATAAGTGGTATGCCTTCTACTTTCACAAGAAGTACCCTCTTAGCAGCCATGTAACCACAGAAGGTAAAGTGCTTCTAGTAATTTCCATTTTTTTCCAGGTAAAATCCATGGGGTTTACACCCTTGGGTAAGCCCCTTCTTCATTACTCCTTTCATGTACCAGCCGTTTTTTCCAGCATCTGGGTAAGATGCTTAGTCATAGTCAGAGTTTTCCCTGTACACTACAGAGCTGTCTTTATTTCTGAGTTATTGACCAGAACTCCATATGTTCTCATTGCCTAAGCTGTAGATGTAGTTTTCAAAACGTGCTTACAAATGATTTCCACAGACATAGTTCGAATACAATAGAATGCTTTTGTTATATTAAAGAGTTTAATAATAGTTTCTTTTACTATAACAAAATGCTATTTCCTGGAAAACTGGCTACGGTAACGTGTATTAACTTATAGACATATGTCATTACATTTTTCTAGTATTATTACTAATCATTAAGATCAACATGGCACCTTCATTAATTTAGTTACAAGCCTCAGGATAAAGTAAAATACAGTTCGATGTTAAGGATACTATGGTGAAAAATTTACACCTAAGCTTAAATCTGATACTTGTAAAATTCTCACCTATTCTGTCAACCATTTAAATCAACTTCCATTTATAGGCATTACTAAAATGTGTGTGTGTGTGTGTGTGTGTGTGTGTGTGTGTGTGTGTGTGTGTGTGTGTGTGTGTGTGTGTGTGTGTGTGTGTGTGTGTGTGTGTGTGCGCACATGTGCACATGTGTGTGTGTGTGTGTGTGTGTGTGTGAGTCTGTGTGTGTGTGTGTGTGTGTGTGTGTGTGTGTGTGTGTGTGTGTGTGTGTGTGTAGTTCTACCCAACAAGCTATGCATGCTATACTTTCCGATATTACAGATGAGTTTTTTTTGTTCTGCCCCTTGAAAAAGTTCTAATTTTGTTACAAAGCAGAGAATTACAGTCCCTAAGTAAAGATTATACATTACAGGCATTGATCCCTGTTCATAAGGAAATATCTGTTAATGCAAAGACCTTCATTTGAATATCTTAAGTGCATGTTATCAATATTTAGAAAGGAGTCCTCCTCTGAACTTTGTCATCTGTTCCTACCAATGTTACTTTTGTTTCTGATTTTTAACTGAAGAAGCCAAGAGCTTTACATGCATGCATATCATAGGTTCATAGGTAGGTACTAGGCTCTCGGCCCAAGGGCCTAAGTAAGCCTAGCCAACAAGGTACCCTGGCTTGCGCCAACCAAGAAAGTTATTTTCCTGTGCCCCTGTCAACCATTGCCACAGAAGTGATCCATGAGGTGTATTTCCTATTTCCCATCCACTCATCAATATTTTTCTTGAAGAGTGCTAATGAGGAACTTTGCTTGACGTAGCTTGTTCCAGAGTATATGAAGTCTCTCGGACAGGAATCTATACCTCCAGCATGTCCTGTTTATTGTGATGACAAGATTTAGGTCCCTAAAGCATGTAGCTCTGAGGGATTGGGATTTCTTTAGGTGTAGCATGTCCAACAGCTCTGGGTTTGACATAGCTTTATATGTTAGGCAGAGATCACCTCAGAGGAGGTGATATGCTACGGAGTAAAGCTGGAGTTTTTTGAGACGGTCAGTGTAGGGCATCTGTTTGAGGCCAGTAATCCTCTTTGTGAGGTACTTCTGTGACTTTCCAGCTGCTGCAGATGTCTTGTGAGGTACATTCCAAAAGAGGTGTTGTACTCTATAATGGGTCTAATGAGTGTCAAGTAGAAGGGAACAATGACCTCTTTTTTCCTGGATGAGAACCCTTTTGTGATGAGATGTGCCATGTAGAAGGATTTCCTGACTACTGTGGCGATGTGATTACCAAAGGACAGACTACTGTCCACCTGGGTCCCAAGGTCTCTTATCACACATTCAGCGTTAAGTAGACTGCCGACTATGTGGCAGTTCATGGGTACAGAGTTTTTACCAAAGGGGATGACAATGCACTTTTTGGCACTGAGCTTGAGGCCATGGCTCTGACACCAGGCATCTGCCTCAGTGAGGCCCTTCTATAGGATGTCCACATCATTTGGGGACTCGACTATGGCTCCTAGTTTGCAGTCATCTGTGAACTTCATTAGCCAAAGGCCTTCTGTGTTAGCCTGTACTTCAGAGAAGTAGATACCAAACAGGAGAGGTCTTAGGACTGAACCCTGTGGTACTCCACTTGTCACTGGTTTTACATCAGATCTGGAGTCTGCAACATTTACAGTGTTGGTTCTGTCAGTGAGCCAGTTGGCAACCCATCTTGTGATGTAGGGATTTATACCTAATTTAGTGAGTTTAGCTATAATTCCGGAATGGGGTATGGTGTCAAAAGCCTTGGCGAGGTCAAGATAGGCTGTGTGAACCATCTTACCCTTGTCTGTAGCTTTGGTGACTGCCTAAAAAAAGTTGATCATGTTCAGGAGGCATGATCTGCCTTTCACAAACCCAAACTGGGTGGAGTCCAGAGTTTGGAGGTTACCAATGTCTTTGTTTATGAGTTCCATGATGATATGTTCCATTGTCTTACAGACCATGCTTGTCAGGCTAATAGGGCAATAGTTCCTGGGATCAGTGTTGGCTTCCCCTTTGTGGAGTGGGATAACTGTTGCTGTGTGCCATTCATTGGGCACAAAGCCTGATGGGAGGCTAAGATTGAGCATGGTGCTTAGGTGGGGAGCCAGTTCGTTCTGAAGTTCATGTAAAACGCAGCCTGGGATGTTGTCCGATCCCATGGATGCTGTGTTTTTGGCTTTAGAGAGTGCAGCTTTTACCTGTGTAGTTGTGATTATAGGGACTCTGCATTCTTCCTGTATAGATATGGGCCCTTTAGGGGGTGAGAGGTGTGTAAAGTTAGCACTGAACCTATCTGCCAGGATGTTGGCAATATCAGCTGGTTCTGTAATTTTCATGCCGTTGTGCTGTAACTCAGAACAGATCTGGGTGTTGCCATTGAAATTCTAGATATAGCTAAGAATGCTTTGTGGTTGTCCCTAGAATCAGTGGCGATTTTGTTTTCATAGCTAGCTTTGGAGGATCTTATAAGGGATCTCAGCTTCTTACTGAGGCTGACCAAGGAGCTCCTCCACTCATGGGATTTTATTCTCTTTTGCAACAGTTTCATGAATGATGTATACCTTATACAGTCAAAGGAAAGGCACAGTTTTGATTCCCTGTAAATCTAAGTTGATATTTTCTATGAAGACTTTAGCTTCTAGTAAAAGACATTTTGATTATCTATCTGGGTGCAAATGTTTGATTCAATATCTGAGCATTTAGTTTTATCTCTGCATTTTCTGGTTTCCTCCCACATTCCAAAGACAAGCATCTGGGGCACTTCTCCCTGGGCCTCTGCTGACAATAGGCTTTCTCCTAGTCGGACTTTCCCAGTAAACAAATGTTAAAATCAATCACTCAATCAATTTATATGGTACACATGCCACGTATGTATTTCAAAGTCTTTCTTCAGTGAAATATTCCCCAGTATATTATCCATTTTTGCTCTGTTTGTAATGATGGCATTCAGTCATATAAAGGAATGCCAGCTATATGCAGGAAGAAAAGAAAACATTCACAGTAAAATTGTGCATTGTGGTGTACACCTAATAATGGAAACTATATTCATTTATTTGATTGAGTTTACCATTTGATTCTGTTAGCAAGGCAAATCCTGTCTGGTTGTATGGCACGTACCAAGGCCAGACCTTCGCTGGCATTTGTTGTGATTAGATAACTATGCTTGGCGCATAGTAATATGTTCAATAATGGGTCAACAGTGGTACAAAATTGTTTGTGTTTGAAAAAATAGAGAATTTTTAATGGCAGAAGTTTAGGATCAGAGATAACAAGGACCTGATGAATGAAAGGCTAATAAATAATTCAGTAATATACTTAGCTATGCAGAAAAGTCAATGTTAGGATTAGAGGATAAGGTAGTAATGCTTCAAAAGATGAATATGACCCCACATCTACTACTGCGCTGGATCTGCTATTAAATGACAACACTGCAAAGAATTTGCAGAATGGGGGGGGGGGTATTGTAAATTCTTCTGTATCATATGCAGCTCCTTTATTATGCTCCCAAATTGGGTAAACAATAACAATGTTCTGGGTAGGGTTATACATCATAATAACTGTTATTTGCATGTGCATACTAGGAATCTAACAACAAGAAGTCGAATCAGAGGTCACATGCCACAGAAATAATTAGTAAAACATGAAAACTATTCATTCAGAACAGTCATAAGTCAATAAAATGAAACATCACATATTACAAAGTTTTAGGACTGAGTTACAATAATTTGTTGTATGATCTCTAAATAAATTTCAAGAAATTTTCGTCTCAGGCTTCTCTCTAGATGTGAATTTCTTGAAATGTATTTCTCAAACACAAAAGACTCCACAACCCCTTAATAGTTTTCATTAATCAGAATGTGTAGAATGAAGGTAAAATGTGCTGAACTGTAATGCAACTGTAGAGTGATGGATAAATAGGCAAGTACCCAACATCCTTCTCAACTGCACCAGCAAACAGCTCAAGATAGAAACAAACCCTAAGATGTAAGATGGAGCAGAAATAGTATTGGCCTGATGAATACTAAATGTGTGAAGGAACAACGGAAGAGGTCCAGCCATCATGTGCAGTGAGAGTTTGAATGGATGGTTATCAAGAAGACATAATAAGAGATAAATGCATGGGGAGGATGAAGGCAGAAATCAGGTGATAGACACACAGCAGGAATATGGTGTCTGTCATGGTTAACACTAGGTGAGGAAGATCAGAAATCTATGAGATATAAACAGAATAATAAAAAGGGAGCAGTGTACTCTATGCATGTAGATATGTAGTGTAGAATTCATAAAGCTGCAATTCACAATGTTAATCTGATGGAAACTAAGTCAGGCCTCAGTAATTCTGATATAAACATAGCTGGAGGTCAGTAATGTGGATGCACAGAAAGTCTAGGACTCAGTGTGAAAGTAAGTTACAATGAGGGTCTTCTGTCACACAGTTGAGACTTAGAGACAGGAGACCTATAGAAAAGGTGAAATTCAGAGCTGCACTCCACATTGCAAACCAACTGTAAGTAACGGTTATGTTTAATTGTACCAGTACTCTGGAAATTTCATGTCAGAATGCACCATATTATGAAGATAATACCAACAGTCAATAAGTGGAAATCATGGCTACCTCTGTGGTTGTTAGCATGTACTGCATTTCATGGCAGTAGTTTTGTAACAGAGAGTGCCTCATTTCTAATATGTATATGCATCATATGTACTAGCCTCCTGCACTTCAGTATTATTCCTTTTGATCTTCCTCCTTGATACTGTCATTTCTGTTGTTACCTGTATGCACCTATTTAATTGTCTTCTGCAGTGGCAGCAAATCATTGACACCTCAACAATGATGTTCTACAAACATATAAGGAAATACTGACTACATTGCAACTTTCCAAGCTTTTATGGGACTGTATCACAGTGGACTTCTCAGTGTATAGACACCTGTTCAGTAACCAAAAAAAATACTAAGTCACCTTCCAGCTTAGCATGCTTATTTTATTATATGAATTCTCTTCATATGGACTGGGAATTGTAGACAGTTATCACTAATCATGGATTCAAGCAATCCCTACTACTACATACATATATGGATTCACTTTAGAAGCTTGAAATACTGAAATATCAAAATTCAGTATTGCAAGCCCATAAAGTGGAATCCTGACAAGAGCGAAACCCCAGAAGCATGAAATTCAAAACCTCGAATACCAGAGGTTTTGAATTTTGTGGTTCTGAGGTTTCTCTGTGTTTATGTATTCAGGTAAGTGTGTATGTGTTAAGGGGTTTGGGTAGGGGCTGTGGTATGTGTCAGTGTGTTTTGTTGCTGTGATGTGTGTGTGTGCAAGGAGAATGTAGCTTGTGTGGTGGTGTTTTTGTGTGTTTGTATGCAGTGCGACCTTGGATTTAGAATATTTAAGTAGGGGGGTGTGGGGGGTGCATGTAGTAGAGAGCTTGTGTTTGTCTTTGGGGAAGATGGTGTGTGTGTGTGTGTGTGTGTGTGTGTGTGTGTGTGCATGTTTGTGTGTGTCTGTGTGTGTGTGTGTGTGTGTGTGTGTGTGTGTGTGTGTGTGTGTGTGTGTGTGTGTGTGTGTGTGTGTGTGTGTGTGTGTGTGTGTATAAAGTACATATGTTTTACATTTTACATGCGCACTAGCCAGCAAGAAAATCTTCAAGTGTGTACCTGCTTGTAAAACTGTGCCTCACGGAAAATGTTTCTGGTATAAAAGGATGATTGACACTTTTAAGACATTATGCACTGACCCATAGAACTGTCCCATCTGCTGTATGAAAGTTTACAGTTTATTGAATGCCACTCCTTAAACTTAACGTGTGTATTTTATTTCTTCAAAGGTGGTCCATTTATGTCTTAGTGACTTCACTGAATGGATCTAAGGACTTCAAAGAAGTGTGTTGTCTTACAGAACAGTTTCACAGCTGCACGACACTTTGCTGGTGTTTTTGGAAAATGTATGTAGCTCCCAGATGCATGATAGGCAGGAACTTGTCCAAGATGCATGAGGCTTCACTTACACCTACTCCAACTGTACCACCCTTATGGTGCTGAAGTATCCCAACCAAGAACTGGTCTATTAACAGGTACATGACAGGTTTTTGAATAGTGGTATTACTGAAAGTCATAATAGTGAATGCAAAATCCTGAAATATCAAATGCTGAAGCTTTATAAAGTTGAACTCACAGTACCTACTAATACCATACATGTTCAAAATATGAATAGTGCAAAAGTACAGCGCAGGTGACTCCTCTGTTATTAAAACTCATAAAAGAGTGCTAACATGGGTCCTGTTTATATTTTCATAGGCTAGCTGCTGTTGTGGGCCATTTTAAGCCCAGCCAACTTCCCTTTCAAAGGTAAGAATCAAACCGTGTGCCTGTGAAGTAAACACCTTAACCAGTATACCAACCACCAAGCTCAAACCCCCTAGTGTAGGGGGGGGTGGAATCCAGCTCTATACACATGAAGGGGATTAGGTATTTTGATTTCAACATTTTAACATTTCAGCATTTGACATTTCAGCATTGTACATATATTGTTGTGACTTTCAATATATTGCCTTGCAGTAAGTTGATATGGACCCTATGGTAACAGGCACATTCTTACCCACAGAGATGCAGTTTACTCTGCTGGCTGAGTAGAGTCATGTGAGACACTCATATCTCACTCAACCAGCATTGGCTCCCTGTCCAGATGGAACCAGTCAATAAACACTTGACCAGGAAGCTGGTCTAGCAAGAGCCATTGTCATTGTCTTGCTGGCTGTCTTAGAGCTGCAGGCCATGCTGCTGCTGGTAACAGTTTCTAGGCTGTCAGAAGATTTACTTACATAGCAGTAGTCATTAGAAAAGTCTATGCCTTTCTCTGTCCTAGTATGTAGGGTTGCCACCTTTTCAAATGGCCATTGTGGGACATTTTCAGGACACACATCAGATTTACAGGCTGACACATACCCACAGTCAGTACAAAGGATAGAACTTAACTTTTTTGCCTAAATAAAAGCTTATTCTTGTAGCAGTTTAGTTGCTTATTCTGTTTCTTGTAACAGTTAGGTATTTTAGATACAGAAATAACTATTTTATGCAACTATTACATAAAATATGGGACATAATTATGTCCTACAATCTCAGGACATTTGCCATTTTTAATATTTTTTGTCAGGACACAACTGCCCAAGAGGGACTGTCCCTTGCAAAGTGGGACAGTTGGTAACCCTACTAGTATGCTTATAAAAAGAATGCGGTAACTGCTCCATAAATGTTTCCTTCTGCCTTTCAAAAAAGTGCAGGAAAAGTTATACAAACATTCATGCAATGCCATGTTTCTGTAACTGCTTGCATATATTTTCATTTGTACATAATACCTGTGACTTGTGTGTTAGAATTGTCATCACTCACAAATGTGCACAATGTTAGCACATCTCCTTACACTGGGTATAAATTGTTTTAGTATATGGCCCAGATATGATTACAAATTTAAAAGAGTGAAAGATATTTCACCGACATTCATTCATTTGTATATAATACCTGTGATTTGTCTGTTAGAACTGTCATCACTCACAAATGTGCACAATGTTAACACATCTTACAGTGAGTATAAATTGTTTTTGTATATGGCCCAGATATGATTACAAAATTAAAAGAGTGAAAGATGTTTCACCAACATTCATTTTTTTCCTTTGTATTCACTTATATTTTAATACTAGGCTAACTGCTTTGAATGGTCATTTTAAGCCTAGTCAATAACTTGGGGTAAGAATTAAACTTTGCACCATGTGTCTATGAGGTGAAACCATTATCCCAAACACATGCCCTTACATATTTGCTTCTTCACGTGTTCATAAGTAAGTACTAAGCAGCCCATGTGGGCCACTTTAAACCTAGCCAATTTTCTTTTCAAAACACTTTAAACATTATACCAACCCACAGCTCTTGTATATGACATTGACAATAAGTATTCCAGTGTATTACAGCAGCCAGGGTATAAAAAAGAAGAAGATAGATTTGAATAGGAGTTTGTTTTTGCTTTAAAGACGATAAAACAAAATAACATTGATTTGATGTGATATACAATTTACATGTACCTTTTTATCTTTTTGGAGAATCTCAAGTTATATAGCAAGCAAAATAATGAGCATACACAAGTGACCTACCAGGGAAGTTAATTAGGATATTCCCTTGATATGTATATCATTAAGTGCTTGTTAGCCATCTCACATCATTTAATCGTTGTATCTTAAGTCTGATGCTTTTAACAATGTCACAAGAGAGTTTCTTGCTTTCAAAACTTTAGCTTGAAACCTACAAGGGTTAGAAGATGCAATAGTGAGATTAGATTTTATTGACCATCTAATGCTTAAGAAAACAATTTTAGATGATAGGAAGTCATTGTATATTTTTAAAAATAACCATTATCTCGTTTTATAACTTCAAGAAACATTTGTGCTTTGCTGATGCTCTTATTTATTTACTTAACTTAGAACGTTACATACAAAGGTAAGTGCAATGTTTAGTGACAGCTAAAAAGTTTTATAATAAAAAAATGGCATTGAGATATCCTACTTGCATATAAAAATGTCTCCATGGTAGTTAATGAACACTGACATGGATTTGTGCAGAACACTGGCTTGGATTTGTGCAATTCACAGCACTGATTTTCAAGGAAGTCTCTGTACAAAGAGGCTTCAGGCTAATCAGATGTGTATTAGGTATTGAACAATGCCAGGATACTGAGCCAAGGACAATATAGGAAAGTACAGGTGCAAAGAAAATGAAGCAAACAGTGGTAACTAGCTCTATAGCAGGAGTAGGGATACATCTGTGTACCTGACTGACATGGCAGATATCATAGCTAAAGCAGGCTGACACAGCTGAATCAATGTAAGCTCTTGCACACAGCATGGTACAAGAAAGATACATTTCATCCTCATCCAACATACTAAGAACAGCACAGATGCCATATATATATATATATATATATATATATATATATATATATATATATATATATATATATATATATATCACACGCACACATATATTATATATATATATATTTATATATATATATATAAATATATATATATATATATATATATATATATATATATATATATATATATATATATATATACTATGTGCCCTACATAACTGACCAACTGTATTGGCATATACTGCATAGACCCCAAAATGGTTGAAACTAAATATGTCTACATGCCAGTACACATGCAACTATGAATCTTAAGAGCAGGCAAGACAAAATAAAAGAAAAAAACAAAAAAACAAAAATTATCTTGGCACCCTGCACTCCCTTACTTATTATACATACCAGCTCCAAGATATCATAACAGTGAGGAAATGGCAAAATCCTACTCCTCACTGTATATAAATTAAGAACACAAAGTAGATGGCATTCAGCGATGAACCAGCAGTTCGATAAAATGACCCTCCAAAGAAAACATTGTCTAACGTACATACGATAAAAGCTACTGCAGTCATACACACACACACACACACACACACACACACACATATATATATATATATATATATATATATATATATATTTTTTTTTTTAATTTATTGATAGATACATATACACTATACACACACGCAAATATACTTTATATAGAGAGCGAACGAGCTCGCTCTTTCTGTATATATCTGTTTCACTACTTTTTTGAATAGTGCTTTGGTTGACATTGTTTAGTCGACACAATTTGACTGATTAAACAGATGTTCAGCATTTGTCAACAAAAAAAATAGACTGGACAATTCAGGGTTGGGCAGTTTGCCTTTTCCTTAAGAATTGTGCAATCCTGGAGTTAGAATATATAATTAGCAGGAACGGGGGAGGCAGCACATACGTGGGGAGCACAGAGGGGCTTATCCCCCTGCAAAAATGGTGTTTTCTTTTGCATTTTGCTGTAAAGTGTTTGCATGTGCCAAGATTGATTTTTGGCCCATGAGTAGTTGTGTGCCTACATACATAATGTAGATCATTTGGTGTCAACATTATGCACATCAATTGATACAAATTCAAAATCAAAGGTGCTTCAGAATGAAAACACAAATTATAAATAAATGAATGTTCTCAACAAGCCAAGCCAAACCATAAAACTCAGGGTGTAAATAGTTTTAGCGTTTTTGCTCTTTATTCAAAAAGAACTTCTTCAGAGTAAGTAGACCTATGCTTTCTTCTTGTTTATACAGTCTTAATAAAATCACAGGACCTTACATCACCAGTAACATGATTAATTAGTTAATAATCCAGTGCTAATTTCATATATGTAAACATACACTGTAAACTAAGTCCCTCGGATTCACTATCCTTCCGTGCAGGACTAGCTTAGTCCTGCAAGGAAGCGGAAGTTTAGGACCAGGACGGCAATGCACCATGAATATTAATAAAGGCATGCTGTCTGAGCTCCTAAATGGACACGGAGTGGGTATGAGTGCAGGGAGCTTGTCTGAGAACAGAGCTCTCAGAATATACATGCCCTGCAATAAAGAACAACAGTGTATGAATAAGAATGAGCGAGACCGCTTAAAGGTGTTCGCATACCCCCAGCAATACCCCCCATGTTTGCAAGAGCAATAGTTAAAACAAACATAAAGAAGTTTTTTTTTTTTTTTTTGTAAAACAGATGAAATTTAACTGTAGGTGTGCAGGTTTGCCCATCGCTTAGCTGCAGTTAATGCAGCTTAAATGGCACAAGAGGATAAAAAGCAAGATATATGCAAATGAAGCAATATAAGAATAGTGTAGTGGGAAGATCATTTGCCTTACAAGCAGTCATTCCCAGTTCAAGTCCCACTCCAGTACAATCCATTTTTCATGTCAAATCATCTTATGATCAATTTATTTTGTTGCATAACCTATGACATAACATATATTTGTGAACTGGAGTACTGCATTCATTCCAGATGTGAGGTGCCACTGTCTTAAAGTTGTAAAGTCCACAGATAATCACAAGTGCCCCATACAGTACATGTACACAGGAATCAGGGATACAAATGCAAGGTAAAATGTGTAATGCGTCTGAAATTCTCCAGGTGCAACTAACATTAGGTAAGACTGCAATCCAAATTGTAGCTTGTAACAGATCCCCCACTATGCCCCAAGATTCTCACTACACCTTACTAAACATACTGGAAATATTAATATACAACCAAACACCTTAATACTGGGTGATTTCAACTATCCTGCCATTAACTGTGAAACTACTCGTGCACCAAAACCTTTGCCCAATGGTTCTTGGAATTCATAAATTCCAATGCACTGGATCAACTAATCCATAGTCCCACCAGGGCTCCAATATCCTAGACCTGGTCATTACCAACATGGAAATCTATGCTCCACACCTATGGTCACCCCCTCATTGGTCAGGTCAGACCATAAGCTAATCCCAAATAGAACCAAGATGCTCTCCTCCAAAAAATGGAAGCCAATCTGGTGGTCCCCTGCCATAAACAAACTTTACAACTAAAGGAAAAAACTGTTGCAGAAAAGAGGAAAATCTCAGAATGCAAAAAACTCCCTTATCAGCCTCAGTAAGAAGCTGAGATCCCCTCATAAAATTTTCCAAAGCTAGTTACAAAAATAAAACCGCCAAAGATTCCAAAGACAACCACAAGGCATTCTATAACTATGTCAAGAATCTAAATGGCAATGCTCAGATCTGCTCTAAGCTATAGCAGAATAGCATTAAATATACTGATTCGAGGATATTGCCAATATCCTGGCAGATCAATTCAGTGCCAACGTCACCCCTCTCTCACCCCCAAATGGCCTATCTCAATACTGGAAGATTGCCAAATTCCAGTAATAACAGCCACACAGGTAAAAAACACACTCTCCAAAGCTAAGAATACAACATCCAATGGACCGCATGACATCTTGGGCTGTGTGCTACATGAACTACAAAATGAACTGGCACCTCACCTAAGTGTCATGTTTAATCATACCTTCACCTCAGGCTAAATGCCCACTGAGTGGTGCACAGCTACAATTATCCCACTCCACAAGGGAGGATCCACCTTGGATCCCAGGAACTACCACCCCATCCGTATGACGAGCCTGATCTGCAAAGCCATGGAACGTATTATCATGGAACTTATAAACAAAGACATTGGCAACCTTAAAACACTGGACCCCACCCAGTTTGGGTTTGTGAAGGGCTGATCTTGTCTCCTGAACCTTATTAACTTCTTCAAATCAGTCTCCAGAGCTGTAGACGAGGGTAAGGCAGTCCACACAGCCTATCTGGGCCTCGCCAAGGCCTTTGACACCATCCCACACTCTGCAATCATAGATAAACTTACTAAGCTGGGCATTAATCCCTACATCACTCGATGGGTTGCCAACTGGCTTACTGACAGAACCCACACAGTAAAAGTAGCTGACTCCAAATCCAGCACCAGACAAGTGACAAGTGGAGTACCTCAGGGTTCAGTCCTGGGACCTCTCTTGTTTGGCATCTACTTCTCTGAAGTACAGGCCAACACTAAGGGACTCTGGCTAACAAAGTTTGCAGATGACTGCAAACTGGGAGCCATTATTGAATCCCCAAATGATGTGGATACTCTACAAAAGGGCCTTACAGAAACAGATGCTTGGTGCCAGAGCCATGGGATCAAGCTCAATGCCAAGAAATGTATAGTTATCCCCTTGGGAAAAAAACATGTACCTGTGAATTATCACATAGGTGGAAGTACACTAAACACCAAAAGTGTGATAAGAGACTTAGGGACACAAGTGGATAGTGGTCTCACCTTCAATAACCACATCACCAAAACAGTCAGGAAATCCTTCTATATGACACACCTCATCACTAAGGGCTTTTCATCCAGAATAAAGGAGGTCATTGTCCCACTGTACTCATCCCTCATTAGACCCACTGTAGAATACAATGCCACATTTGGTATGTACCTCTCAAGACATGTGCAACAACTGGAAAGGCCGCAGAAATACCTCACTAAAAGAATCACAGGCCTAAAGCAGATGCCCTATGCTGACCACCTTAAAAAACTTCAGCTATACTCTGTCGCATATCGTCTACTTTGAGGCGATCTCTGCTTAACATACAAGGCCATGTCAAACCCAGAGCTGATGGAGATGCTACACTTACAGAAATCCCAATCCGGCAACCAACAGCAGCAACAAAATGATGAAACAAACCACAAGAACAGGGTGCAGGATACAGCAGATTTATTCCGGTACCTCGGCCCAACAGCCTTTAAAGGAATAAACATCAAGCCACCAGATGCATTATATATACTGGTGCTACCCAACAATCAACAATTAAACAATTAAATATGATTGAAATGGTATTAAACAACTCCAAAGAGTTAAAGGTACAGACAAAATTTATACAAATATAAGAAACACATAAAGCTTAGAATACATTGAATTATTCATTACAAAACACAAGAAAATTACTATTAGATGTTTAAATTAACTTCCAGATTCAAACCTCGAGGTTTTAAAGTACCATATTTCAAAATGAATCTACTTTCTAAATTTAATAGACTCTGCTGAAAATTACCTCCATAACATACATTTGGTTTGGCTAAAGCACAAAAAAATAATGAGTCAATAGACCCATTGTGTACTGTGTGAAAATGTTCAAATATAGGGCTATTTATCCTAGCATTGCGAACATCGCCAATATGTTCTAATATACGTTTTTTTAATTGGCGTTTTGTCTGACCTATATAATATTTTGGCAAAGTACAATCACAACCAATAATGTAAACTACACCACAGGAACTGCAATTAAAAATGTTTTGTGCAAAATATTTAACCCCATTAATGGTACTACCTGATAGTTTTTTCACTCTCACACATATCTTACATTTGCCACATTTAAACATACCATATTGAATATCAGAATCCAACAAAGAAACATCACTTAGCAAATGTCTAGGTTTAAGAATTTCCTTAAGATTTGCATATCTACCATATGAGAAGGAAACATGTTCAGGAAAAAGATGCCCAATCTCCTCATTTTTATGAACAATAGGCCACAAGAAATTGACAATGTTACATAAGGTGTCCGAAAATAGAGAGTATTTAGTAACAAAAAATAATCTATCATCATTAGTATCCACCTGTTTATGAATTATATTCATGTAAGGTAACTTTGTAACATGATGCTTTAAATTAGAATCAAATCTTGCACGATTCTTTCTAATTAAAATCTCAGAATAACCCCTATCCAACAGTCTCTTACAAACATTGTCAAATTCCAATTTCAAAAGCCTATGTTCAGAAGTGTGTTCATATGTTCGTTTAAATTCACCATAAGGAAGGGCCTCAATAAGATGCATAGGATGTGCACTAGATGCATGCAAAAAATTATTAGAAGCTACTTCCTTCCTATATGGTTTAAATTGGACAATTCCTTGTTTGTCCACATATAACAAAATATCCAAAAATTGGATTTCATGTTTGTTAATAACATGTGTGAACTCTAAACCAAACCTATTTTGCTGAAGATCTACCATAAATTTGTCAAAATCTGAAACATCTCCTCTGCAGATGAAAATTAAATCATCAATAAATCTGTAGTAGGAGATAACATTTCTTTGAAAAAATTCCAAAGTATATAAAAAACTAATTTCAAAAAATGACATAAACAAAATTGCATAAGTTGGAGCAAAGCTAGCTCCCATTGCAGTCCCATCTACTTGAAGAAATATTTTATTGTTAAATACAAAATAGTTGTGACTAAGTGCAAACTCTAAAAGAGAAATAACAAAAGATGTGCGTGGACCTTCACCCAAAATTTTCATTATGGCTTCCAAACCCAATTTATTACTAATATTAGTATATAAGGACTTTACATCGACTCGACCGTAGCCCAGTAGAAATTGGAGTCCCATTCGAAATTTTTAATCATCTCACAATATTGGTTTGTATTGGTAATATGAGAGGCAACATATTTCAATTGGTCCTTTAGTACGCTATCCAAAAAAATTCCTACAAACTCCAAATAACCACCACAACAGGACACAATAGGGCGACCAGGGGGGTCAGAGATATTTTTGTGTATTTTTGGCAAGGCATAAAAAGTAGGGTCCTTAGGATTGACCACATATAAACGTTTAACATCTTTGTTACTCAGAAAACCCAACCTTTCACCTCTCTCAAGAATTTCTAAAAGAGAAGAATTATAATCATTAATGGGATTTCTAGGCAATTCAACATAAACGTGATCATTACATAATAAATCATAGTTCATTTTTAGATAATGACATTTGTTCATAACTACCCACTTGCCCCCTTTATCTGCAACACAAAAAGCATACTTTTTTGAAGCTTCCTTCATATTCTTCAAAGCATACCATTCAGGCTTGCTTAAATTGAAGGAAAAGAACTGCTTCAAAAAGCTAGCATATTCAATTTCTGCCTTTTTGCATAAGACATTCTCAAACGTCCTCAAAGCTGCAGAATTTTTTGGTGGACAGAAAGAGCTACGACTAGGTAATTGAGGTAAAATAAATTTACCATAACCAGTGAAAAAACGTTCAGAACGAATGTCAAAGGTCCCTGCTTCACTAATACCATCTGATAAGCTACTGCCCCTCTGATTAACACTATCTGGTATATTTTCAGCCATAATATCATAAGTAGAAACATCCAGTAAAGGATCAAAAAGAACAGAGAAATCATCCAAGTCATCCAAATCAATGGAGCAAACAGAACTGTTTTCAACATTTTCAACATTATTAAAGTCTGCAAAAACATTTGAATTACCTTCTGTACATGCCACAGTAATAGCATCATTAGCACAGCCTTTATCAAAAAATACTTTTAAATATAATTTCCTACAAAAGTATTTAATGTCCAGTAAAATATCACAAAGTGCTGGGATTTTTGTTGGCACGAACTTACTCCCTAAATTCAGCACCATTAACATTTCGGATGATAAGACCAAGTCGCTTAAGTTAACAATATTAGTACTGTTCTCATTATTGTCCAAAAAACAATCTGTGGTAAACTCAACACACTCATTTTCACGCTCATGTCCACAAGAAGTGTGAGACACATGAGCATTAGCATGAGCATTAGCAACGAAATCAATACATTCATTTTCACGCTCAAGTCCACAAAAAGCGTAAGACACATGAGCGTTAGCATGAGCGTTAGCAACGAAATCAGTACCTTTTGTTGCGACCTTTTTGGCGAGATTTTCGTTTCGCCCCTTGCTGAAAATTCCACCTGCCTTGTTCTTCTCCTTCGATCAGCGAGCCATTATCAACCGCCAAATCAACACGTTCAAAGGATACACTTTTCTTGCTACCACCGGCTGTATCTGATGATGAAACCGAAGAATCACGCCCACTGCGTGAACTACCCTCTGATGATCTCTCCCGGGATGTACCACTCGTACCTTTCTTACGCTGACGCTGCCACGAATAAATGATATTGCTTTTGAAATCAGCAATATCTCTATTCAGTTTTTTTCTTTTTTCTTGCTATAACTTCACACTCAGCTTTAGAAACAGCATCATTGATATCTTTCATGGCCTGTAAAAAAGAAGGAGTTGCATGTGTATCTGATAAGCTTGCCTCACCTTCTGCTATTTTAGATTGGATTAGTCCAAGACTTCTCCGATTCCGTTTAATTAGAATTCTCAACCAAGTTAAAGTACATTGAAGAGACGCTGCCTGCCATTCGGCTAAAAATTCATCTTCATCTTCTGAAAATCTGTATGCAGGAGGTTTGAATCTGGAAGTGAATTTAAACATCTAATAGTAATTTTCTTGTGTTTTGTAATGAATAATTCAATGTATTCTAAGCTTTATGTGTTTCTTATATTTGTATAAATTTTGTCTGTACCTTTAACTCTTTGGAGTTGTTTAATACCATTTCAATCATATTTAATTGTTTAATTGTTGATTGTTGGGTAGCACCAGTATATATAATGCATCTGGTGGCTTGATGTTTATTCCTTTGAAGGCTGTTGGGCCGAGGTACCGGAAGAAATCCCAATCCCTCAGTGCCACACACTCCAGGGATCTAAATCTTGTCATCACAATAAACAAAACATGCTGGAGGGATAGGTTCCTGACCCAAAGACTCCCCAAACTCTGGAATAGACTGCCCATAAATGTCAAGCAGAGTGCCTCTTTGGCCCTCTTCAAAAGAAACCTTGATGACTGGATGGGAGAAAGGAAATTCACCCCGGGGATCACGTCAGTCGCCCTGCTAGACAGGGGTCGAGGGAAGTAAAGAGTGTGGGAAGAAATAGACAGGGAATTATTATGGCTAGGCTTCTATAGGCCCTAGGGCCAATAGCCTAGTTCCAACCTATGGACCTCTGAATGATAAATCCATAAAGTTTCCAAATCCACCACCTTCCCAAGAATCATTAGGCATTACTGTCTAAATTAGTGTGGTGGTAAGCGAGAGTATGCAGTAGTAAGCAAGAGTAAGCATATTTAAGCAGCAGTAAGTGGGTTTAAGCCCATTTGCATGGGGTAAGCAATGTGCACACAGGTTAAGCAATACTGAAGCTAATACTCTGAAAGCATATTTAACCTGAGGTTAGCATTGCTTGCCTTCACACAAACCCACGCAAACCTGCTTACAATTGCTTAAAAGTGCCTTAATCAATCTGCATGCATCAGCCGCTGTTCTGGCTAGAAACAAAATAGACAGCCTTTGCAGGGCTTGAACCCAGGATCCTGTACATGAGAGTCACAGTAGTTAAACACTAAGCCATCACAGTACATAAGACTGAGGTATCACCAAACATATCCTCACTATAGGAAATACAAACTGAACACGTGAAAGAAATCTATATACAGTTTTATATTGTATAACCTACTACAGGACATAAATATGTGAACTGGAGTACTGCATTAAGCCCAGATGTGAGGTATCATTGTAATAAAGTGTTGAAATCCGCTAATAAACACAAAGACCCCATACAGTGTACGTATATATGAATTATGGATACCAAACACATATATAACATGTAATGAATAATAAATCAATGTCACAATGCAAATATAATGCAACTTAAATATTAAGCAACGCTAAGCATTGCACAGCCCAGCTTAGCAGGTGTAAGCAATGTGTAGGCTAGCTAACTCAGTCTTCCCATTGGTATACCCTTTTAAGCAATGCCAACCTTAGGTAAGCAGGTTTACCCATAGCTTAGCCTTTTCAAAATAATCCAATCACTGCAAAGTGTGGGAAACTGGCCCTATTTAAACCCAACAGGCAGGAATACATCTCATAACTGGTTGTAGCTTCCCCTTGTAGGCACTATGTCTGGAATGGGAGAGGGTGTGCGCTTTTGGGCGCAGCACTGAGGCATCCAGGAGTCCAGAGTCATAGCAGGACTCCTTGTGAAAGACCATGACCAGAGACTGCTGCGGGGCTAGTACCAGGGTTCCCAATACAAAGCGGAAGCCTGGGACCATCTCGCCTGCGACCTCACCAGTTCCACTGACATACCCCAAACTGGTGAGCAGGTCAGGCATCAGTATGCCAACCTGAAGCGGAGAGAGGGGATCTCTTGGCTGAGTGGATCCAAGAAGCTAGAAGGACAGGGGAAGTCCCAGCCGTGTGTATGAGACCACTACCTGTTTAATAATTGCCAGCTCATGTATATTATGGATAAGTGTGGCTAAATATTCCTATTATGTCTTTCACAGCAGCAGATGAGCGGGCTATGAACCAGGAAGCCTATGGCTGTAGACTGCAGCAGTTGCAATGCGAGGCAGGTTAGTAATACTCTTGCATGTGCTGTCATAGGAAATAAATCTAAAAATAGTAGTAAGTTAATTGCCTGTATAAAACCTGTATTGTTTAAGGCATGTACTGCATACACCATAGACTAGGGCAAGAAGAGTCTCATATAGGTTGTATGCAAATAAAAGTATAATAGCCTGACAATTAAGGTCTAACTGGTGGACTGCATATGTTCACTCTGGTATCATATGGTAATGTAGAGTTGCAATCACTTAACAGTACTGTTGTAGTAAGCACTGTTACCCACACTGTGCTACATAAATAAATTGTGTAGGAATGTCTGTATATTACTGTTGTAATCCCAAGAAGTCAAATAATACAACTGAGAGAAACTTAGACAGAAAACACTGAAAAGGCAGACAACAAAATCCAAATAGCAAACTCAACTGCGATGTGAACTGTTGTATTTTTTGCACACACAGCCATGGTTTGAATCCTGGGAGTGGTAGTAGGCTGTATGCAGAATCATACCCCAGAAGTGTACAGAAATGCCCAGAATGTCCAGTAAATCGGCCCATAGCTGTTGCCTGTCACCCTGTTCCCCTGGCAAATCAGTGGGATGATCCCAGACATTTATGCAGCAAACAAGATATACAACTGATTGTCAGACAGCTATAACAACAAACATGTCACTCAACCAGCCCCCCAAAATGTTATGAGCGTCACTAGCTAAGTATGTCCCATATTCACCCATGTTGTCAAGCTGGGAGCAGAGTGTGTACAGTAACAGATTGAGACGTATGTGCATAATACTAATGTGGAAACTGGTAATTTGTGTGGCAACATGCAAGTAGTGCTAACAAACATTGCTCCCACAAGTCTGTCAGATATGAACACTATGCCTATAAATAAAAGATTGATATCCTGTACTGGTACTGTTTACTCTGGTATTGTATTGCATTGTTAGTGTTGCAGTTGCTCAGAATAATAAGGTATTACTCATCACTGTCACCCACACTGTACTACATAATACAACTGTCTAGGAAATCCTGTATAAGAGTGTTGTAATTACAAGGTAAGAATGTAAAACCACAGGAGAATTATAGACAGAAATCAAACAAGAGATACACAGCGATACCTATATAGCACACTCAACTGTGATGGACAGTGTTTTATTTTTAGCAGACAGAGCCATGGTACGAATCCTAGGAGTGGTAGTAAGCTGTATGCAGAATCATACCCCACAAGTTTACAGAAATGTCCAGAATGTCCAGTTATTCAGCCCTTATATGCTGGCTGTTACCCTGCCCCCTGCCATATCAGTGTGCTAATTTCTGATATGTAGGTAGCATTTCATGTTATATAACTGACTGTCAGACCTGTACATATTTGGAAAATGTCAAATAAAACAAACCTGTGCAAACCCACTTACAACTGCTTAAAAGTGCCTTAATCATTCTGTATCCAATGGTGCTTGTTCTGCCTAGCAACAAAATAAACAGCCTCTGCAAGGCTTGAACCCAGGATGCTGCACACTATAGCCAACCCAATTTACCACTAAGCCATGTCAGATATACACAAACTTGATGTTTTCACAAACATATAGGTTCATATGTTCATAGGTAGGTATTAGGCTATTGGCCCTAGGGCCTATATAAGCCTAGCCAAAAGCTTCACTGCCTTTCGCCACCCAAGAAAATTATTTTCCTGTGCCACTGTTGACCAGAGCCACAGACGTGATCCCCAGAATGAATTTCCTATCTCCCATCCAATCATCAAGACTTTTCTTGAAGAGTGCTAATGAGGAGCTTTGCTTGATATAGATAGGTAGTTTGTTCCAGAGTATGGGAAGTCTCTGGGTCAGGAATCACTCCCTTCAGCATGTTCTGTTTATTGTGGTGACAAGGTTTAGGTCCCTAGAGCATGTAGCTCGGAGGGATTGGAATTTCTTTAAGTGGAGCATGTCTAAAAGCTCTGGGTCTGACATAACATTGTGTGTTAGGCAGAGATCGCCTCTGAGTAGGCGATATGCAATGTAGTAAAGCTGCAGTTTATTTAGATGGTCTGTGTAGGGAATCTGTTTGAGGCTGGTAATCCTCTTTGTGAGGTTTTTCTGTGACCTTTCCAGTTGATGTAGATGTCTTGTGAGGTACATACCAAAAGGGGAGTTGTTTTCTATAATGGGTCTAATGAGTGATGAGTAGAAGGGAACAATGATCACTTTTTTCCTGCAACTAGCAGCAAAAGCCATTGCTTACCCTGTCTCTATCTTAATAAACAGATCAATAAAAGAAAGTAATTTCCCAGCAATCTGGAAGATATCACATATCATACCCCTCCATAAAGAAGGCAAATCTTACGACTTCTTCAACTATCGTCCCATAGCACTTTTATC
>NC_056726.1:1906981389-1906988889 GCF_019279795.1 Protopterus annectens
ACATAACAACCACTGACAGCATGTCATATGGACAAAGCCTGGTATGTAGGTGGAGGACAGAGGCTGGAACACAGGCCAATATGTGAAATGGTGTTGTCATGCACAAAGCAAGTTGTTGGTGTTACAGGATAGTCTGCAACATACCCTTAGTCAGGAATATGAAGTCAAAAACACAAATGGATGTAGCCATGTACTGGTAGCAATCAACACACACACTGCCAGTGATATATCTGACCCAAGACCTGTGTGGTGGACAGACAAAACATGACATGCACACCTCTGGCCATCAAGAGGATAGGCCCACAGTTGAGAGCTATGCAGACTGACTGCAGTCCATGTTAAACTATTATGTAGACACAAACCCTGTAACACTGGTGCTATACAATGCATTCAACAACACTACTCATACTCTGTCTGTAGTTCTGAAACCTCATACAAATATGTAGCTGGCCTGAGTGTGCAAGTTCTCTTTTAAGAGCTATTGCCACCTGTTGTCTGTGACACTACTGCCCACACACAGGAAGGATGTCCACCATACAGGAAAGGTAAAGGGACCATGCCCACATGATGTAGGGATTTATAGTAGTGGGTTGCCATGACAGTGGTAATTGGAAGTACTACACAGCATGCTGCATGAAGGTAGCAAGTGGAGGACACTGACTGGTGCAGAGGCCATTATCTGATCATGTGCATCACCTACAAAAGCCATGTTGCAATCTATTCCAAACAGTTCAATACATTTACTGGAGAGAGAGACAGAGAGAGAGAGAGATGGAGAGAGAGATAGAGAGGGAGAGAGAAAGAGAAAGACAAACCAGATCCACAACCAAAATCAAAACAAAGATAGCAGGCTAAGGCCATAGCCAAGGAGAAAAAAAAACTCCTACAAGGAAACCATCCTCAACAGACCTCATTCCCGCAACAGGTATGTGAAGTATATATGCATGCAATTGACTGTATTACTTGGACCGTAATACTGGGATAGATGATGTGGAATAATATATATTTGCCATCAGGTGTTGCTGTTGTAATGATGTTCAGCTGAACAACTGCTGTGGACAATAGAGTCTGTTCCTGTGGGTAGTGGGCCACTGTGCAGAGCAGCACTGACTGACCAGTTGTAAGCCAACATAGTGTGTGTTGTGTAATGGAAAGGATGCATATTACTGTGGCCAATAGATGGTGGTGGAAGTAATGCCATAATAGTGGACACATGGGTTCCAGAACCCACCACTTGCAGGACCCTCAGGTTAACATGTATTGTAGAATGCTGAAATGCCATAGGTGTGTACTAGGCTTACCTGCAATCTGGCCCTATATATACCACCTTAATGTCAGGTTGTGTCCATATGTGGCACCTGTCTGTGTTGTAACAAAGCAAAATACTGTAGCTGTGCATGAAGGAGAGTTAGAGATTGTGGACCTTATGTCTGAATGTACCCCATATATAGGTATGTATATGTGTGTATATATATATATATATATATGTGTGTGTGTGTGTGTGTGTGTGTGTGTGTGTGTGTGTGTGTGTATACATGTATGTCTACAGATATACAGATACCCATATGTAGACATATATATATATATATATATATATATATATAAACACATGTATACAACATAAAATATATCTATATCTATACATATATATATATATATATATATATATATATATATATATATATATATATATATATATATATATATATATATATATATATATATATATACACAAACACAGACACACACACATATGTATGTAAATACATGTCCTCTAAATTATCACCACAGTGCTGCATGGTATGTGTGAGGGAACATCACACATAGCAATATACACAGATATATACAACTGTAAGTGTGTGCAACATGGATGGGCATCTCACATGTGAACACCTTGTTGGGACCACATTGCCCTTGTCTGTGAAGTAGGGAATGGGAATATGTGGAAGGATAGCAGGTATATTTGTGGAGGTGGTTCGGGTTGGTAGATATAGAGGACAGCCTACAGGGGTGGTATATGACACATGTGGTGGGTAAACACCCTGGATGGTGTGTGTGGTCTGCGATGTGGAAGCCCCATGAGCCCATATATGGAAACAATGGGAACAAGGCCCTCACCCATTACTAGTCACAACAGCAGTTCCATGGCCCCGAAGGTGCCTGGCCTGCAGGCTGAGCAGGAGGAGCATGTGGACCCTGTGATTGTGTACTGGGTACCTCAAGGTGTTGTAGCACATCCCACAAGTTTCTGTGGAGCCCCCTATGGAACAGACCCTGAAGCTGACCTCAGGTGACAGGATCATGTCTGTGTGTGCCCCTGGGGGGAACAACATCCCCTGAGGTGGTTCCACCTGAAGGTAGTGCTGGACCAGTAGATGAGGAGGCCCCAGTGTGGGTCCCACATGAGATGTGGCCTGGTAACATAGCCAGATGAGGTGGGAGAGGTGGTTCTGCTGGCAACTATTCTCTAAACATGCTATTATGTCACTGTTACGGAATATATGTGGGTAGTAATAGTCCACACAAATCAGAACATGTCTAACAGAATGCATAGATATCCCCTATAACACTGAATGACAGATATGCAGCAATCACATAGCAAGCATACCATAAGCATATATGGAACCATAGTGGCCCTGACATATGCAGGTGAATTAGTCCATAATAGGCTAGTAATGATAGTGTCCACACAGGGAACATGGCTAAAAACACATAGCACAAAGTATGGTACAATACAATATATGTCCCAATGGTAGGTAAGCTGTAGCCATACCTATTGAGTTGTGTGAACAGTTTGTTGTCTCTGATATGGTGGGGGAGGTGACAGATGTGTATTAGGAATTATGATAACCTTGCTATATGAGTTGCTCAGACCTGTTTCCATCTTTATGTCTTTCAGGCAAGATGTCCAACGGCCATTTACCAGGGTATTCAGTGGTGGAAAATGAGGTAATCTTGAACTACCTTATACAGCACAATCCGGTTCTGTTCGGCAGGCCGCCCATGAGCAGCAGGAGCGGACCACCCTATGGAATGATTTAGTCCACAGGGTCAATGATGTCAGCCTGCATAACTGCAGTTATGAGCAGGTCCGGCATCATTGTACTGACCTGCATCACAATTCCCATTGGCATGCTGCTGCAGTTGGGGGGGGAATCGCCTCACCATGGGGGGGCTCATGCCATCCATCTCCCCTGACACGTGTTGAGGAGCTCCTTGCCAGCCTCATAGCACCTACCCACTCGCACACCCAACAACTGGCAGACACCATTGTGGAGGTGGGTGCTACCCACACATCAGCTGAGGAGCATGCAGGTAAGGCCACAGGGCACATCAGTAGACCACTGTTATGTATGTATCTGCATCTGAACAGGTAGATCATGCATATGTGAGATGTCATATATATAGTCTGTTGCTGTGTAGTAGTAGTAATAAAAAGATGTGCATAAGTGGTAGTATTGTGGACTTGTACAATTGATGTACTGTAATGCTGCACCCACCCTGTAGCAATGCCACAGCTGTGGATACTGACATCACATCTCCCACACTCTTATGCAGGTCCCTCTGTTATATCAGCAAGGCAGCAGCCTGTAGCTGGCGAGTATGGTTTATGTTAATGCTTGCAGATACACCAGGCATGTAATGGCTATGGTATATTCCATGCACACATCTAACACATCTTCCCATAATACATGCTGTACATGTTCATGTATTGTTGCTGTTAAATTCACTGCATCACAGTGGTGACCATGGTGGGGTATCTGTAGGGCATGTCAAATACCTGCAAGATAACTAACATCATGTCATTGTGAAATGTGTCCAAAGGGATGAGCATAATGGTGGGACACATGGCCTACAGTAGGGACATGTGTGAAACATCACCCTTAAACACTGCAACAACAGTGTATATACCAGTATTACAATGGCAACTGTTACAGATCTAACCTATGGCATAACATAATATTGTGGTCCACAATATTAGCTGGGACTAGGTTGTTACATGTGGTGCTCAGTGTATGAGACACTGCAAACTGACAAACATGTGTAGGCCATACTTGTCAAGCATCTGCAAAAAGGTTGAAGGTGGGGAGGGTGTGTTAGCATGACACAACAGTGTACAGGACATATGTCACATATCAAGCTCATGTACTGTTAATATATGTGGTGTTGTGGTCCCTTGGCAGATCAAGGAAGAGTGTGTCATATCAATAAGGGTGTGTACACTCCCCATAGCCATGGTAAGGTTTGACGGTTGTCAGTGTAATAGTATCGAATTGGTCATACATGCACCGCTGATGTTGAGATCTGTAAACCAGACATCAGGCATTCACAAATGACATCTGTCCACATATCATCCCAGGTATGAGTCACTCAAGCACATAGGAGCTGTGAGCATTACAGCAGACATAACTGTCACAGTAATACACATTCAGCAATAGTTTGTACACCTGTGAGGTTTGGTGCACAGTACATGGCAGGGTGCAGAACAGGTGCACAGCAATACTGTGTACATGGGTGCAGTGTTTTCCAGGGGAAGAGGCATCACCAACTAACACAGCTCATGCATCACACACATGTATACTGTTGCTAGCCTGGATTGACTATAGCTGCACTGCATGCTGTTGAGTACCATATGTTATTCATGTTGACAGATGGGTAATGGGAGGACTGTGTGTGCTATCTTTGTTTAACCTCACCTGTATGTGTGAGTATGTGTGTGGGTGGGGGTTATTTTGTCTCTAAGTGCAATCTGGTGGGGTGTAGGGGGGTTGATGCATGTAGGATGTGTGTGTGCATGTGTGTGTGTGTTTGTGTAGGTGTCCATGTATGCATGTGTGATTATGGGGTTGTTCATACGGTAGTACTTCCCTTTGGCATCGTGCAGTACATGGACATGGACTGACAGATGAGACACCAGGAATACTTGTCTGATATGTAATCACAGAACAGCTGATAGTATAATAAGGTCTGTAGCATGGAACATGCATTGGGAGGGAAAGCAGACACCAGGTATACCCTTAATATTGCAATCAGCAAAGAAGTGAACTACTACCCACATATGCAGCACAACAGATGCATTGGGGAATTACTAAACAACACCAGGGAGTGAATCCATATATTACTGTTGTCCACATGATAAGTTGATTGGGTAGCAGATCTGGCATGTACTGAGCAATACTTACATATGACACTCCAGTGCATGACAGTATGGAGTGAATGTAGTAGCCTCTAACATATAGTGGCCATGCTCATGATGTCCGGACATACACAGGGTGAACACTGGATGACAGCAGTGAGGCCATGTAAAACCTATTCCACTCAAGTCAGGGAGGTAATGGAGAAACAGGTCTTGTGTTGTGATCACTCGTCTAGGCATTTAGAGGAATGATACATTAATGAGTGGTATTAATGAGTGTATGTTATCAAGTGTGATGCAGGATGGGGAACTTATGTGAATAAACATGGGACTGTCTGTAAAATCAGGGACAGGTAAGTATTAAGGTGGAATGTGTGTGTGTGTGTGTGTGTGTGTGTGTGTGTGTGTGTGTGTGTGTGTGTGTGTGTGTGTGTACTGTTATGCAATACTGCAATGCTGTGCAGGTCTTCAAGTGCATTTCTTGCTTTCCCCCACAGGTTGCGAGGTGGGTCAGGGTCCCTCCTGCATGCAATCTGATGTTGGTGCCAATACAGACACCGAAGATGAAGATAGTACTGTTGAGGCATAGGCGGGGTTGTCAGGTTCCGAAACTACACCATTGTTTGACATACCCCTCTTTGCCACCCCAACCCTGCACACAGTTACAGTGCCTATACATACCCCATTACCAGTGGCCATAGCAGAGGGACAGTTGGTGGTTGGTGGCAGTGCACAGGAAAGTGTGGTATCTATGGCTACTGTGTCTGGTCACAGCAGGCATAGCTGGATGTCCGGCAGGGCACCACATTGGCAGATGTATTGGGGTGCTCGTGGTAGAGCAGCTGGTCATCATGCCCTTGGCAGAAGCACCACAACTGATACCACCAGGCACATGTTTCAGACTGTCATTGGGGCACAGGCACATATGGAACTGTATACCAGGCATGGCCTGAGGCTGGAGAGGCCTAGTCTCTCATCTGCAAGCGACAAAGTCCATAAGCTGTCTGGTGCCCTCCATGATTACACCAAGGTCATGGATAGATGGTTGGGTGAGATGGTGGGCATCATCGACCATGGTTTGTCCGTGTTTGAACATGTGGTGGGAGGGCTGCAATGGCCGTGTGGACGTAGGTCAGCAACACCAACAGCTGGTGGTGGACATGGACATGCTAGGACACCAAGGTGCTCCCGTAGTGGCAGTAGAGCCCCAGCACTGCAGGGGGTGCCACTGTCCACACCACACCACATCAGGCCATGTGCAGATGGCCCTGGCCAGTCCCAGGAGGGACCTGGTTCCAGCGGATATCTGTCATCATCAGGGGACAGTAGCACATTGAGGCCTGTACCTGGACATGCCCATGGAACCCCTGGCAGACACGGTCCGCGTGTCCATGGCTGGAGGTAGTGAACTGCACACCCTGCCAGGTATGGTCTGCAGCTGTCCAAGAAACACCTGTATAGGGCAGCCACATAGCATAACTGTGTGCATGCATACCCACACACTATAAGAACACACCTAGGGCCATTTCATCTAATTACACCCCTCACCCACACACATGGTGTCAAACGTATGGCCCACTCTTGGTCTCTGTCAAACCAACAACACACCCTGTGCATATGATGATACTTGTGCCATATCCCTGTCACCCATAACATCTATGCAAGGACAGGCTAATATGACTCTGATTAACATGGTGACTGTGCTGCAGTGTACCAATGTACTGCAGTATAACATGTTGTCAGGAGTAATGTTTAATGCATACATGTCAGGTAGTGTAGCTGTCCACCCATGATGCATTATAGCTGTTAGCAACACTGAGGGATTGTGGTCTCCATAATGTTATCCATTTGTGTTGTAGGTGTACATGTGTCAGCAGGAGGAAGGTCTGCAGTCATATTTCACAAGGGGTATGGCACTGTGGTGACACCATGGCTGTGATATATCCTGGGTACAGTTGAACTCATCACAGGTTTGTATAATAGTTATTGCCTGTGCCACATGACAGATGACCTGGTGGGACATGTATAATCAGCAATCTGATGTAGACCCATCCACATACACGCATACTCTTACTTGGCAACACTGGGACTAGACCCCTACCTAGGTATGTAGTGCTACTAAAGTGTGTGGCTTTCATTGCACACACCACACAGCGTTTAGGGTGAGGTGGATTCCAGGTTACATGTTACATGCAGAATATCCCCAGACCCATACAGTATGGTAATGGGGATGTGATGGTTGTATATGGACAGTACATATATACACATTAACAGACACATAACAGGCAGACACACATCTGAGAGACCTAGGGCTATCGGTGCTAACTTGTCAGTGTGTCCAATGTGTTACAGGTAGGCTGCAC